>NW_028119816.1:0-91327 GCF_965119305.1 Pelophylax lessonae
TGGGGTGCATCTTCCACCGCCAGGGATTGCAGGGTGCTTCAGTTTGCCTCCTGTTCCGAACTGCTCCTACTCCTCATCCTGCCTTTAGGGTACAAAAAATAGTAATTGGGGCCTAGTCTGGGTCTGTATGTGTGAGATAGATACACCTTTTGATATAATATTTTCTATTCCGCTATTCAATCTACACCCTTGGAGTAAAAAGAATTAAATTGTGGCATAGTCTGTATCGGTACGTGTAAGATACACCTTCCAAATTTTTGGAGTGCATCTTCCACCGCCGAGGATTGCAGGGTGCTTCAGTTTGCCTCCTGTTCCGAACTCCTCCTACTCCTCATCCTCATCCTGCCTTTAGGGTACAAAAAATAGTAATTGGGGCCTAGTCTGGGTCTGTACGTGTGAGATAGATACACCTTTTGATATCATATTTTCTATTCCGCTATTCAATCTACACCCTTTGGGGTAAAAATAATTAAATTGCGGCATTGTCTGTATCGGTAAGTGTGAGATACACCTTTCCAAGTTTTGGAGCGCATCTTCCACTGCCGAGGATTGCAGGGTGCTTCAGTTTGCCTCCTGCCTGTTCCGAACTCCTCCTACTCCTCATCCTGCCTTTAGGGTACAAAAAATAGTAATCGGGGCCTAGTCTGGGTCTGTACGTGTGTGATAGATACACCTTTTGATATCATATTTTCTATTCCGCTATTCAATCTACACCCTTGGGGTAAAAATAATTAAATTGCGGCATAGTCTGTATCGGTACGTGTGTGATACACGTTTCCAATTTTTTTGGAGCACATCTTACACCGCCGAGGGTTGCAGGGTGCTTCAGTTTGCCTCCTGCCTGTTCCGAAACTCCTCCTACTCCTCATCCTGCCTTTAAGGTACAAAAAATAGTAATTGGGGCCTAGTCTGGGTCTGTACGTGTGAGATAGATACACCTTTTGATATCAAATTTTCTATTCCGCTATTCAATCTACACCCTTGGAGTAAAAAGAATTAAATTGTGGCATAGTCTGTATCGGTACGTGTAGGATACACCTTCCAAATTTTTGGGGTGCATCTTCCACCGCCGAGGATTGCAGGGTGCTTCAGTTTGCCTCCTGTTCCGAACTCCTCCTACTCCTCATCCTCATCCTGCCTTTAGGGTACAAAAAATAGTAATCGGGGCCTAGTCTGGGTCTGTACGTGTGAGATAGATACGCCTTTTGATATCATATTTTCTATTCCGCTATTCAATCTACACCCTTGGGGTAAAAAGAATTAAATTGTGGCATAGTCTGTATCGGTACGTGTGAGATACACCTTTCCAATTTTTGGGGCGCATCTTACACCGCCAAGGATTGCAGGGTGCTTCAGTGTGCCTCCTGCCTGTTCCAAACTCCTCCTACTCCTCATCCTGCCTTTAGGGTACAAAAAATAGTAATTGGGGCCTAGTCTGGGTCTGTACGTGTGAGATAGATACACCTTTTGATACCAAATTTTCTTAAATTTTTAGTGAAATCGGTGCGTGGTCCGACCACGTTATAGAACCAATAGTGGCTTCTGTGACCAATTGTAAGGTGTGTTTATCGGTCAGAAAGAGGTCAATTCGAGAGTAAGACTGTTGAGGGTGGGAGAAAAAAGTGTAGTCCCGTTCATCACCATGTAAGCACCTCCAGGGATCATACATGTCCTCATTTGTCAGAAGGGCAGCAAGGGCTGAGGGTCTGCGATTTATAGGGTTGGAGGTGTCTAAATGAATATCTACAATATCATTAAAATCGCCACAAAGAAGAATTGGATCTGATCTGAATGGTGCCAATTTGGCAAATAGGAGAGAGTAAAATTTATTTTGGGATGTGTTGGGGGCGTACACATTTACTAGGGTCATCCGAGAGTGTCCAAAGGTAGCGGATAAAATTAAGTATCTACCTTCGGGGTCAATTTCACAATGGTGTAGTGCAAACGTGATGGAGTCTCGTATGCCGATCATTACCCCTCTTTTTTTCTTTGGGGCGTTGGCAAAGAAGCAGTGAGGGAATTGTTTGTGAGAGCATTTTGGAGGGTTGGATTGTAGAAAGTGTGTTTCTTGTACACAAATAACATGTGCTTGAGAGGATAGGGCTTCCTTCCATAAGAGGTGTCTTTTAAATGGGGAATTGAGGCCCTTAGCATTGATAGAGGTGATATTGAGTGTCATGATGAGTTCTGTAGGTGGATACTAGTGAGTGGAAGAACGGGACCACAGGCTCCCGATCCCCTTGGAGAGGGAAACGGGAAGTATCAAACTGTAATACACGTAACAGTCAACAAATTAATAAACAAATAATATGAGATATCAAGAGATACTGCACAATAGTATCTATGCGGTAAGGGTAACAATTAATGACTAGACAATACCAAATTGGAGATATAAAGAGGCGCAAAACTGTCTCTAAGCCTGTGACTCAATGCAATAAACCAGTAAGAGGAAAAACGTAATAGCAAGAGTAAAAGAAAAATTGACAAGTGTGCTTGGCACACTATACCTCGAGGGTGTGGGTAGAGTGGTGATTCAACGACCACACCGGATACAGTAGTGGCATGGAAAACGTTGGAAGGGGAAACCATTAGGTTTTGTTCCTGTCAGGAGAGGGACCTTGTTGAGAGGACGTATTAGGTTGAGACTTGCCATGGTGAGGGGTGAGAGGGGGAAGCGGGAGGAGACCCCAATTTGTCAGCTTCTTGTATCCATCTTTAGGTGACAGGATAGGGACCATTTGTTGCTGGTAAGTTACCAGGAGTTTGGTAGGGAAACCCCATTTGTAGATTATTATTTTTTTCTTGAAGGATGGACGTGATAGGTGTGAAAGCTCTATGCATCTCCATTGTGGCCGGTGACAAGTCGCTGAAGAGAGCCAAATCAGTGTATGGGTCGGCAGGGGTTTTGACACCTTAGCTGTGTGGAGGATTCGTTCCTTCACATGGAAAAAGTGAATTCTTGCCAGCACATTCCTGGGCACGTCAGCAGGTAGGTGAGAAGGTTTAGCGATGCGGTGGGCTCTGTCAATAAGCAAGTCGCGTGTATCCAAGCTTGGAAGGAGCACGGAGAACAAACGCTGTAGATACTGGGTCAGTTCATTAGGTTTAACAGATTCAGGAATATTTCTGAATTTTATATTATTACGCCTGGAGCGATCCTCCAGGTCTGCAAGTTTCAATTTGATGCGATGTAGCTCTTCTGCTTGGTAATCCTGAGTATCCAATACTTCATTGTGCGCTCTAGCGTGCTCCTGAACAGTATCTTCTAAGTTGTCAGTTCTGACCTCTAGGCAATAAATTCTGTCTTGAACTTGTGATAGGGATAATTGAAGCTCCCTGTGCAGATCTTTCTGGAAGGTGAGTAGCATGGATTTAATAGCAGCCTATGAGGCTGGATTATCTGAAGCGGGAATTGCTGCCAAAGCTGGGGCTCTGTCGCTGTCTGTGTCTGCGGACCATAATTGCTTCTTAGGATGTGGGCCTTTGTATGGAGATTGGGCAGGGGAGGAAGCGAGCCTCTTACCTCTGTCTGATGTGAGTCCCGATGTGGTGATGTCAGTTGGCGCTGTAGTGTCCATCTCTCCAGTACTGATGGATGTGGGAGGGTCGCTCGATGGAGGCGATGCCTTGGAATGTTGCACCTGGGTAGTGGAGGGAGTTGGAGACCGGCCGGTCTCGTTGTCGGCACCAAGCTGTAAAGGCCGCATATTGGTGGCGTTGAAATAGTCAGTGAGGCGGCGAAGTGCAGGTGGTTTGTAACCGCGGTGCGGCATACCCTGATGCCTTGCCTGTGTGAGGGTGGTCAATGGGGTGATGTGCGACTTGGGGATGTGGCTTCAGGTTGCAGTGGATCCGGAACGTGGAGCGGAGTGTCTGACTCACGCAATCATCATGGTCTGCGGCAGACCAGGCACCCGTGTGAGAAGAGAGCTTAAATGTTGGACTAAATTTACTACATCAATGTAATGTAAACGTGAGCAAGAGATTAAAAAGCATAGATACAGCCGAGGAGAGTTAATGTCATTCTGGGGGGAGATCCTGCTATAGCTTGCTGGTTGGAGACTGAGCCTGGATATGGTCAGGTGGTTGCAATGTACAGGGTAGGTAGTTGGATATACGTCACTGCAGCAGGTAGGATATAGTGCAGGCAAAGAGTCTGGATGCAGCTGCTGAGGTATAAGGTCAGTTGGGGTATAATGCTTACCCGGCGCCCGGCATGTGGAGCACAGTGGTAGGAGAGGCCGCGGCTTCTAGGACAGCTAGGCCGCAACCTCGGGCGCCACTCTGCAGCCGTATTTCGCGTCCCAGAAGGTGGATGGCGGTCCCGGGGTGCCCAGGCAGGTGGAGGGAGTCTTCAGATTGCAATTAGGGAGACCGTAGGAGCCCGGAGAGCTGCCGCTGGACCGGACGTCGGATCGCGGCGGCCGCTAGGAAAGGCCGCGGCTTCAAAGGTGATGTAGGCCCCGAATCCGGATCCCCGGATTATCGCCAGCGAGACTCCCAAGACTTGTACCGACCTGTACAGCGGGTCTCAGAGTGTGTTCCACGATGGTGTGGAGACTGTGGATGGGGTTTGGGCGGTGGATGGCGATGGATTAGAAAGCTGGTTAGACGGAGCTCCCCTCCCAAGCGTCCAGCTTGCTCGGCTTCCGGTCACGCCCCCTTGATATCAAATTTTCTATTCCGCTATTCAATATACACCCTTGGAGTAAAAATAATTAAATTGTGGCATAGTCTGTATCGGTACGTGTAAGATACACCTTCCAAATTTTTGGGGTGCATCTTCCACCGCCGAGGATTGCAGGGTGCTTCAGTTTGCCTCCTGTTCCGAACTCCTCCTACTCCTCATCCTGCCTTTAGGGTACAGAAAATTGTAATTGGGGCCTAGTCTGTGTTTGTACGTGTGAGATACACCGTTTTATATCCTTTTTTCTATTCCGCTATTCAATATACACCCTTTTGGGGTGAAAAAAATTAAATTGCGGCATAGTCTGTATTGGTACGTGTGAGATACACCTTTTTAAATTTGTTTGGCGCATCTCCTTCCACCGCCGAGGATTGCAGGGTGCTTCAGTTTCCCTCCTGTTCCAAACTCCTCCTACTCCTCTTCCTCATCCTCCTCCTGCCTTCAGGGTACAAAAAATTGTAATTGGGGCCTAGTCTGTGTTTGTACGTGTGAGATACACTGTTTTATATCCCTTTTTCTATTCCGCTATTCAATATACACCCTTTTGGGGTGAAAAAAAATAAATGACGGCATAGTCTGTATTGGTACGTGTGAGATAAACCATTTTAAATTTGTTTGGCGCATCTCCTTCCACCGCCGAGGATTGAAGGGTGATTCAGTTTGCCTCCTGTTCCAAACTCCTCCTACTTTTCATCCTCCCTTTAGGGTACAAAAAATTGTAATCGGGCCTAGTCTGTGTTTGTACGTGTGAGATACACCGTTTTGTATCCTTTTTTTCTATTCCGCTATTCAATATACACCCTTTTGGGGTAAAAAAAATAAATTGCGGCATAGTTTGCATATTTGACTGTGAGATACACCCGTGCGATACTGTTGTTGTTTTGTTCCGCTATTCCGTGGTGCTGCTGGTAGAGCTCCTGTTGCAAGGAGAGGACGTGGTCGATCTGTGCCAGCTACACGCACAAGTGAAACACCTTCCTCAAGTGTGAGTAGGCGACAGAACCTGCAGCAGTATTTGGTGGGGCATCATGCGCCTCTAGAAGTGATGAGGCCAGAACAAGTAGAGGCGATAGTAGATTGGTTTGCTGCTGACAGTGCCTCCAGTTCCTTCACATTGTCTCCCACCCAGTCTACTGCAGAAAGGTCAGAGTTGGCACCTGCAGCCGATGTTCAACCGTCTTTCACCTCACCCCCTTGCAAATCAGGCAAGCAGTCTGAGCCCCAAGTCATGCAGCAGTCTCTTCTTCTTTTTGATGACTCTGTCAGCAGGGTTTCCCAGGGCCATCCACCTAGCCCTGCCCCAGAAGTGGAAGAGATTGAGTGCAGCGATGCCCAACCACTTATTTCTCAAGATGCCCAATCACTTATTTCTCAAGATGAGTACATGGAAGGACCATCGCAGCACGTCTCCGATGATGACGAAATGCAGGGGCCAACTGCTGCGGCACTCAGAATTGTGGAGACCGACAAGGAGGGCAGGGGTGAAGACTGGGTGGAAGATGATGTGGAGGACGATGAGGTCCTCGACCCCACATGGAATGAAGGTCATGCAGGTGACCTGAGTAGTTTGGAGGAAGAGGCGGTGGTCGCACAGAGCCACCAGCACAGCAGAAGAGGGAGCAGGGTGCAGAAGCGGAGCGGCCGTGCCCTAGACGCTACGCCTGCTACTGCCCAACGCAGCAAGGGAACGAGCGCACCAAAGCCAGCTCAAAGGAGTTCTCTAGCGTTTAAGTTCTTTAGAAAATGTGCTGATGACAGGACACGAGTGGTTTGCACCCTGAAGCGAGGCATAAACCTTCTCAACCTGAGCACAACCTGCATGATCATGGAATCTAAGTGCAAAGCACGAGCTGCAGTGGAGTAGACACCTTCAAAACCAAGAAACGTCTCTGGCTCATCCTGCTTCCTCTTCTGCTGCAGTCTCGGCCGCTCCAGCTACATCTGTAGTGATACCGGAACCTGCCACCCCGCAAACAGACGATCTGTCAGCAACACCACCACCTGGGTCACCAACCATCTCCACAATGTCCCGTGGAAGCGTTCAGCTTTCCATCTCCCAAACACTTGAGAGGAAGAGGAAGTACCCCCCTACCCACCCGCGATCCCTTACCCTGAATGCCAGCATTTAAAAATTCTTGGCCTTTGAAATGCTGTCATTCCGTCTGGTGGAGACGCACAGTTTTAAAAACCTTATGTCGGTGGCTTTCCCTCAGTACGTCGTGCCCAGCCGCCACCACTTTTCCAGGCAAGCCATCCCTTCCCTGCACAACCAAGTGGGGGAAAAAATCAGGTGTGCACTGCGCAACGCCATCTGTGCCAAGGTCCACCTAACTACCGATACGTGGACCAGTAAGCACGGTCAGGGGCATTATATCTCCCTAACGGCACACTGGGTAAATGCAGTGGCGGATGGGCCTGAGGCAGATAGCAATTTGGCGCATGTCCTTCCACCACCGAGGATTGCAGGGCGCTTCAGTTTGCCTCCTGTTCCTAACTCCTCCTACTCCGCTTCCTCATCCTCTACCGCCTCCTCATCCGGTCAGCGTAACACCTTCGCCACCAACTTCAGCACGGCCAGGGGTAAACGACGGCAGGCAGTTTTAAAACTTGCCTGTTTGGGGGAAAAAACCACACACCGCGCAGGAGTTGTGGAGGAGCATGGAACAGCAGACAAATGAGTGGTTGCTGCCAGCGAGCCTCAAGCCCGGCCTGGTGGTGTGCGATAACGGGCAAAATCTCATAGCAGCTCTGGGCCTAGCTGGTTTGACGCACATCCCTTGCCTGGCGCATGTGCTGAATTTGGTGGTGCAGAGGTTCCTTAAAAACTACCCTGATATGTCAGAGCTGCTGCAGAAAGTGTGGGCCGTCTGTGCGCACTTTCGACGTTCTCACCCTGCTGCTGCTCGCCTGTCAGCGTTGCAGCGTAACTTCGGCCTTCCCGCTCACCGCCTCATATGTGACGTGCCCACAAGGTGGAACTCCACCTTGCACATGCTGCAAAGACTGTGCGAGCAGCAGCAGGCCATAGTGGAGTTTCAGCTGCAGTACGCACGCGTGAGTCGCTCTGTGGAACAGCACCACTTCACCACCAATAACTGGGCCTCCATGCGAGACCTGTGTGCCTTGTTGCGCTGTTTTGAGTACTCCACCAACATGGCCAGTGCCGATGACACCGTTGTCAGCTTAACTATCCCACTTCTATGCCTCCTTGAAAAAACAATTCGGGCGATGATGGAAAAAGATGTGGCACCGGATGAGGAGGAGGAGGAGGAGGATGAAGAGGTATCATTTCCAAGGCTTTCAGGGCAGTCATTCACAAGGGGCTCCGAGGGTGGGTTCCTGCACACACAAACGCCAGGGATACAATTGTCCAGCAGGGGCACAGTTCTGGAGGATGAGGAGGAGGAGGAGCTGGAGGAGGAGATGGAACCATGTTCACAGCAGGGTGGCACCCAGGCCAGCTCATGGCCATCACTGGTGCGTGGCTGGGGGGATACAGAGGACACAGACGATACACCTCCCACAGAGGACAGCCTTTCGTTGCCTCTGGGCAGCCTGGCACACATGAGCGATTACATGCTGCAGTGTCTCCACAATGACCGCCGAGTTGCCCACATTCTAACTTGTGCTGATTACTGGGTGGCCACGCTGCTGGATCCCCGTTGCAAGGACAACGTACCGTCCTTAATTCACTCACTGGAGCGCGATCGCAAGATGTGCGAGTACAAGCGCACGCTGGTAGACGCGATGCTGCTGGCATTCCCACCTGACAGCGGGGCCACAGTGGAAGCACAAGGCATAGGAGGAGGAGGAAGAGGTTGCCAACGCAACCAGGGCACCGCCAGCACCTCAGAAGGCAGGGTTAGCATGGCCGAAATGTGGAATAGCTTTGTCAGCACGCCACAACAAACAGCAGCACCAGCAGCTCATATGGAATGTCTTAGCAGGAGGCAGCATTTCACCAACATGGTGGAGCAGTATGTGTGCACACGCCTACATGTAGTGAATGATGGGTCTGCCCCCTTCAACTTCTGGCTCTCCAAATTGGGCACATGGCCTGAGCTTGCCCTTTACGCCTTGGAGGTGCTGGCGTGCCCTGCAGCCAGTGTATTATCTGAATGGGTATTTAGCACAGTTGGGGGCGTTATCACAGACAAGCGCAGCCACCTGTCCAGAGACAATGTGGACAAGCTCACGTTCATTAAAATGAACCAGGCATGGATCTCACGGGACTTTTCCGTACCTTGTGCAGAATAGCGATGGATACCGACCTTACCCAGCCATTGTTCTATTTTTGCTCTTTCTCACTCTTTTGGGGTGTACCCTCATTTAAAATTTCTGAAAAGAAGCAGTGTTGGCTACCTCGTCCTCCTCAGGGCCAGATTAACATAGGGCCTATTGGAGCTGCAGCTCCAGGCCCCTACCTTAATATAGGTCCCCCGGGTTGGCCATATTCACTGTTACCGCTCTTCTGTCACCTGTAAACACAGAAGTCTGGCTTCTATGCTCGCTTCCCCAGGCAGCTCCCTCAGAACCTCCCCACACAGCACGAAGGCAGGACAAGGAGGGACAGTTGCCGATGCATGGGTGTGTTTATGGGCTTCAGAGACAGCATCCCATGTTGAATTAGGCATGCATGGCTGCACCCTTCCTCCTCTGGGTGCATGCCAAGGCACGGCCCTTAAGGCCCTTCAAAATCCTCAGCACCAAGCCCATGATGCTCTTAATCCGGCCCTGGTCCTCCTCCACCGCCGCTTCCACCTACACCGCCCATAGGTGTGCGCAGCCTATTGCATTAGGGTGTGCACCCCAAAGTTTAAATACACATGCATGTGTTTGCCTAAATGTACATGGCCCCAATACATTACTCTCCCTGCTGGCAAAGTGAAATAGAGCAGAGTCGGTCCGAGGGAGATCTTTCCCATCTCCTCACTGGCAAATAGAGCGATAATGCTAATGTACCCTAGGTGATTAGGGTGTGCCCAGGTACACCCGGCACACCCTGTGCGCACGCCTATGACACCGCCACATCCACCACCACCTCAACCTCCCTCCTACTCCATATGGGCCTCATCCTTCAGAGATGAAGAACATTGTTTTATGTTTCTGTTTTTTTTTTTGGTTGTTTTAAGTTATTTCCCTATCCACATTTGTTTGCAGAGCACTTGCCATGCTCTTAACTATGTTTTGCTGCCATTTGTAGCACTCTAGCCCTTTCCATTGGTGTTTTAGAGCCATTTTAGTGCCTGAAAGTTCGGGTCCCCATTGACTTCAATGGGGTTCGGTGTCCGGTAAAAGTTTGGCAAAAGTCCGAGAAATGGACCCGGACTTTTTTTTTTAAGTTTGGCCGAACCTGCCAAACACGGACATCTAGGTGTCCGCTAAACTCTAATCTCTACCTTTCTATGATGGGAAATAAAGTATTACATGTTTCATTATCAGATCTGCCTATGATCGGGGAACTGGCCGATAATTAATGTTTCATCTTTCAGACATGACATGTAGCCGTTACGGATTTCCCCCCTACATCCTAAAATAAACAAAAAATGAAAGGACTGGTAGAAATCTGTAGTAATCATGACAGTTAGTGCTGAGCTCAGATTATTTCACCCCGGAGTCATCTACTGATCCATCAAACGGTTCTCAGCACCTTATCACTGGATTTGGGTCCCATATCCATACATAGCAATGCGTCTAATCTAAAGGATGGAGGGCAATGGAAACCAATCCCTGTAAGGAGATCACCTGCTTATCTAAACTCGCATCAATTCAACGTGTTATATTAAACTTTAAAATCATATAAAAACTAAATTGCTGTTAGGACGGACAGGTGTCATTATAGCACATTGTCCCCCAGCCGGATCACAATCTTCGGTGTCTAAATATACAATCAGATCTCCCAAACATGTATGTCCGGCTCCTTCTTAGATATAAGTGGGTGACTCTGAGAAGATCCGTTGGGTTTGGTAACAGAAAAAAAAAATAAATAAATAAAAATGATTGGGTTTACTTGGCGGGCTTGTGGCAGTAATATTCGAGGATTTTACCGCTTTGGTGGAAATATTTGGAAGCTGAAAACCGACACAAGTGAGGTCATTTGGAGGAAGATGAACAGATCTATGAATAGAACTTCTACAATGTCGGCTTTAGCGGTATAATGCGGCTGAATCTTCCTAACGGCCAGTTAAATTATGGCGGGAGATTTAAATATAGCAACTCGGAGCCATCATAGGCGTGGTCTATTAATAGCAAAGAGGGGAAATCTGGAATACAATGTGTTCTGACATTGGAGCTCTATGTAGGTGTGCATGGTTTTGGTTGGAGGAGTTTAGCGGTGAGTAGACGATCAGCATAGAAAAGATTGGAATGAAAAGAGATGAGAGAATGATGTCCTGTGATCACATTTCCCCTCATTACTATTCACCTGTATTACAAGTCTGAGTGCGATAAGAAGACAAAGTGTTTTCCTTTAGAGTGCCCTTTACCTGACAGTAACAATACAATTTATCACATTGATAAAATATATCCTTATTGAAGAATAGAAATACAAACTGCGTATGTCCGGCTCTTTGTACAGAGACGGGGGTGACACGTTTGTGATGCTACGATTAATATATATATATATATATATATATATATAGTCAGAATAATTTCTATATATGCTATATTTTTTTGCAGAGATCATCTCCACTTTCTGGCCATTTCCTATTCATCTCCTTGTAGTGCACACACCGAAGTGTTGTACCTGGAATGACCACAAGGTGGCAGAGCTTACTAAACTTTTATGCCTCACTCAAACATTGTTACAATAACAGATTCTCAACAATCTCCCACCATAAAATTGTTACTTTGTATTTGGGAAGATCGTGGAGCTCTTAACTCGCAACACAATGGGAAATAGAAGCAAGAAAAACAAAACATTGTATCTACTCTGTCAGCCCAGTCAAATCTTTGTCTATTTGTATCTATTTAAAGAATCAACAACAGATCAATGTACATAGCTAAATCTATGAGCTGTCTGATAGGTAAATGACAAAAATATGTACAAAGTATCTGCTACATACAAATCTGATTACAATAATATCCCCTCGGATAACAGTCCTTTATATAAGTTAGAAGTAGAAAATTGTTTCACGGAAATGTTTAGCTCATTTATTGGTGAAGTTACATACAATCTACAATCCTGCACCCCCCTTTGCTCCATAACTTCCGAACATCGCATAACCTCTGAGCTGGACAACAAACGTCATTAAAGTCTCTGGGAACAAGGCTGGACAAATAAAAAGTGCTCTTTTTAAAAAGTATTATTATTTGTTTTTTTTTTTTTTTTTTGTTAGGGTTTTAAGTGCTACAGAGTAATTATTAACATTTGAATTTAGTCAACTAGAGCAATAAATCCCCTGAAAAGCACAAGAAAAGAGATTAATGACTTGAAAATTATACAAAAATCCCCCCCCCCCCCCCCACACACACACACACACGCACACACACACACACAAATGTGTCCAAAGATCAAGTTTGCACCTTTAGAGCAGGTTCACCCACCAAACAATGAAATCTTTAACAAGTGGTGTTTGCTGCTCAAATAATGTCTATAAACTAACACATTATTGGTTCAAACAATATATTGCTGCTAGCATTAACCACTTAATAGAGATGGCCTAGTGGTTCGCCCGGCGGTCGGTTCGCGGCAAATTTTGCTTGTTCGCTACCCGCCAAATTTGCGAACACATGGCGTAGTTTGCGGCGGCCATATTAGTTTACATTGGGGAAAACTTTGACCCATGACACAGCCGTCAGGTGGAACAGGACAGCCAATTGAAACATTTCAGCACATGGACAGTCCCCCTACCCTATAAATAGCCCTTACCTGGCAGCCATTTCACGTTCCTCTTTTTGCCAGTGTAGGGAGAGGTCTGCTGTGCTCATCAGGGAGAGTTTTCTAGACACATAGCGCTGTGAAGATCCACAAAAGTCCTTTTCAGGGCTGGTATTTCCGTATAGGCCTTCTACAGTCTCTTTTCAGGTTAGGGACATGTATCCAGTGGTTGCTTTAGGGGCAGTTAGAGATCGGCTGCAGTCACACAAATTGCTATGTTAATGTCCACAATAGTCCTTTTCAGGGCTGGTATATCGGTAAAAGGTCCAGTCTTTCTTCAGTATAGGGACAGGTTATCCAGTCTGTGCTGTAGGGGCAGATAGAGATCGTCATCTGCAGTGACACAAATCGCTCTGTTAATGTCCACAAAAGTCATTTAAAGTGCTGCAATGTCGGTATAGGGTCTATTACAGTCTCTTTAGTATTGGGGCAGGTATCCAGTCTGTGCTGTAGGGGCAGTTAGAGATCGTCAGCAGTGACACAAATTGCTCTGTTAATGTCCAAAAAAGTCATTTAAAGGGCTGCAATTTTTTTTGGTATTGCTGTGCAGTGCACTAAAAAGGGGGGTGGGGAGGGGGTTAATCCACAGTATAATATACTTTGTAGAAAGATATTATAGTGGATTAGTAGTATTATTGTGCACTGTGCAGCATTGTGACAGGTGTGCTGACTGAGCATTGCTGCAGCAATACTACACACAGTGACAAACTCTCTGGCCAATTATTTTTAGAGCTGGTGTGATAGACCAGTGGCCCCCCAATACCACCTATTGAGTGGGGTGTTATCTGAGTATACTTTTACAAGTGTATTTGTGTCCTGCAAACAATATTGCCTCTTTTGCTGAGTTAAGTCTGATACACACAGCAATAAACTCCCTGGCCAATTTTTTTCAACAACTGGTGTGATAGACCAGTGGCCCCACAATACCACATATTGAAGTGGGGTGTTATTTAACAGTATACTTTTCTAAGAGTGTATTTTAGTCCTGAAAAAAATTGGCCTCTCTTGCTGTGTTGACTGTGCTACACACAGTGACAACAGTTACTGGCCAATTATTTGTAGAACTGGTGTGATAGATACCCCAATACCCCCAATACCACATATTGAAGTGGGGTGTTATCTACCTTTTTCCAGATATAATGCAATTCTCTAGAGACTTTTGTCACAGGGTAATTAAAAAACATGACAGGCAGAGGAAGAGACAGAGACGTACGCAGGGGTGGTAGTGGTAGGGCAGGAGCAATAGGCCGGAGCCTAACTGTGAAGTTTCAAAAGGTGCGTACAATTACGGCAAAGGACGCACCAGACTTGGTTGAGTGGGTCACTCAGCCTTCCTCTTCTGCACCCTCCTCATCCTCTCTATCTGCACCCTCTTCACGCTCTGCTGTGTGCACCCCCAAAGACACCACCACCACATACCCTCCACTTGAGTCACTGGAATTATTTTCCAATCCATCACAAAATGTTTGCGATGCACAGCCATTGTTGGCATTGGATCAGGAAGAGGAGGTAGCAAAAGCCGCCACTCAGCAGTCTGACGACAGTACCCAGATCATCCCAAGGAGGTTGGTCCCCGCTGTTGCTGCCTACTCAGAAATCTTGAATGTTAGTAGTGGGGAAAGTGACGTGGATGATGACGAGCCTATGGACATCACGTGGGAGTCCACAAGAGAGAAAGAGGAAGGGAGTTCAGAGGGAGAGACGGGCCGGCAGATAGGGAGGAGAGGCAGGCAGAAGTTGCATTGCACAAGAGGTAGGAAGCAGACTGCAAATGTATCAGGAGCGAGCCATCAACCATGTACAGTCACATCTGGCATTTCCAGGATGCCGGAACATGGCTCCGCAGTGTGGGCTTTTTTTAATGTGTCCGTTGCTGACAACAATGTTGCCATCTGCAGCCTTTGCAGTCCATGCATAAGTCACGGTAAGCCCAACACTCACCTAGGGACCACCGCCTTAAGAAGGCACCTGAACTCCCATCACCGAACCCAGTGGGAGCAACACCATCAGAACCCACAAAGCAACACTCCAGGCTCTCATCGTCCAGCCCCTTCTCCTTCTCCTCTCTCCTCACATTTGCCCTCCACTCCACCTTCCATGATGCCGTCGTCACGTTGTTCTGGAAAAAGGCAGGCTTCTGTGGTCCAAATGTTGGAGCGGAAAGAAATAATGATGCCGGATAACCCTCTTGCCCAACGTTTGACTGCTGGCTTGTCGGAACTGATAGCCCGCCAACTACTGCCATATAAACTGTGGGACTCGGAGGCCTTTCGTAAATTTGTGACCATTGGAACAACACAATGGAAGGTCCCAGGCAGGAAATATTTCTTGCAAAAGGGCATTCCAGACCTGTATGGCCATGTTCAGCGGCAAGTGAATATATCTCTGGCACACAGTGTTAGTGCCAAGATACATCTGACCACAGACACATGGTCTAGCAATGGTCTTTCAGTTAAACCCATGTGAACTAATTTTTGGAGCCTATACAGGCCAACACTTACTTCTGTATACTGTGAATGCCTACTGTACCTCTAGCCATCAAATACTAAGTTCTTTGCTGACAGTTCAACCCATGTGAGCTAATTTTTGGAGCCTATACAGGCCGACACTTACTTCTGTATACTGTGAACGCCTACTGTACCTCTAGCCATCAAATACTAAGTTCTTTGCTGTCAGTTAAACCCGTGTGAGTATATTAAAAAAAAAAAGTATATAAAATGGTGTATCTCACACGTACAAACACAGACTAGGCCCCGATTACAATTTTTTGTACCCTAGACGGGAGGATGAGGAAGAGGAGTAGGAGTAGGAGGAGTTCAGAACAGGAGGCAAACTGAAGCGCCCTGCAATCCTCGGCGGTGGAAGGAGATGCGCCAAACAAATTTAAAAGGTGTATCTCACACGTACCGATACAGACTATGCCGCAATTTTTTTTTTTTTTTTTTACCCCCAAAAGGGTGTTTATTAAATAGCGGAATAGAACAACAGTATACAACGGGTGTATCTCACAGGAACGTATGAACTAAATATTTTTTATTTTTCACTTAAATTGTTGATTTTTGAATAGCAGATGTGAACACAGCAGTGTCTTATGTTTTATCTCACGGTCAGCAGGCTATGAAGGAAAAAATGTAAAAAAAAAAAAAAATTCCCCTTTAAATTTGTAATTTTTAAATAGCAGATTAGAACAGCACTGTGTGTAGTGATGTCGCAAACCTAAAATTTGCCATTCGCGAACGGCAAATGCGAACCTCCGCGAATGTTCGCGAACCACCATAGACTTCAATAGGCAGGCAAATTTTAAAACCCACAGGGACTCTTTTTGGCCACAATAATGATGGAAAAGTTGTTTCAAGGGGACTAACACCTGGACTGTGGCATGCCGGAGGGGGATCCATGGCAAAACTCCCATGGAAAATTATGTAGTTGACGCAGAGTCGGGTTTTAATCTGTAAAGGGCATAAATCACCTAAAATTCCTAAATTGTTTGGAATAACGTGCTTTAAAACATCCAGTGTGTGTATACGATCAGGTATGATGTTGTATCAATCAGGTAGTGTAATGGTTACACCCGCATCACAGTGACAGACCAAACTCTAACAGACCAAACTCCCAGTTTAACAGTCAGTCAGTCCATTTGCACAACCGCAAACTCCCCATTTGCACAAGGTTGGATACCAAGCTAGCCATGTCCCATTCCTTGTCCTCACTGACGTCATTGAAGGTCTCTTCCTCCACCCAGCCACGTACAACACCAAGGGTCCCCGAAAGGTGAGAACAAGCCCCCTGGGACGCCTGCTGTGGTTGGTCTTCCACCTCCTCCTCTGACTTCTCTTCTTCAAACTCCTCTCTCTGCGGTCCATCAATCGACAACGACAAGGCTGCTTCTGGTGGTGATGGGGACCACAACTCTTCCTCTTCATGCTCATCTATGGCCTGATCCAGTACTCTTCGCAGGGCACGCTCCAGAAAAAAACACATATGGGATGAGTTCGATGATGTTGCCTTGGGTTTGACTGACCAGGTTTGTCACATCCGCAAAAGGACGCATGAGCCTACAGCCATTGTGCATGAGCATTTAGTAACATGGCCAAAAAATACCCAGCTCCGCAGAGGCTGTCCTCTTTTTTTAAAAAAATTAAAAAAATCTGTTCTTATCAGTTTAATCCATATTACGTTACGTCCCCTATCAGGGGCCGGTGTACGGAATAGATTTTAGGAACCAGGAGATGGAAAAAGATGGTTGGTCTGTCCTCTTACTTCCAATTTTGGGCACTGCGCGTGCGCCGTGCAATGTACTGTGCCATCCTATATGAGTGGTGTGTTAACCCTCCTCTTGTGTTAGGGTCAGAACCGACCCGTTTTCAGGTTTTGAATGTCTATAAGTATCACATAAATTTGTTTATTGCATCAAGATTTTTTTACTTTGTCAGGAACCTCTATTTAAACAATGTAATAGAAAAAAAAATCCTTTTCACTAAATTATAAAATACTGTGGTGTAAATTAAGACGTTTATGGTGTTAGGGTCAATTCTGACCCAGTTATAATATAGGATTATAGGACACTAATAAGTGCCAAAACTGAAATCATAAACACTCTCTCTGCTTAGTAACACTGACAGCCAATCACCTCTCAACCCTGTGAGCTGTAGTTAGGGAGGGGCCTATCTCTTTGCCTGCTTGTCTGCTTCTCTAAATAAAGAAAAGAAACATAGGACCAATACTTTTCAGAGTTGCTGACTTTATTTTACCATTTTTTTAATTTGAAAACGATAGATGGTATGCTATCAAAAGAAAGGTCTAAAGGGTCACACCAAAAATATTAAAACCAATCTTTTCAAGGATAAAGAAGCCTAACAAGGTAACCAAGAGGTAAGAAACAAATTGGATGATAAATAATTGTTCAGAGGGTATTTTATGGCTGATTTAAAACACGGGTCAAAACCGACCCGTTAACATCATGGATAGTAACAGAAAGCTAACATAAGAGGAGGGTTAAGTGGTACTATTCTGATCAGTTTAATCCCTGTTACGTCCCCTATCAGGGGACGTGTATCAAATAGATTTTAGACAAGCCCAAAGAGTTGTCAATAGTTGACACACTCATGACATAAATTTTATTCCTCTATGCTTCAATCTTGCTGTAGTGATGACTGTGCTCATGCGCACGTTTGGGAGATTGCAGGCGATGGCGGTTTTTCAAAGCCTATGGTCGTGCTGAGGTAGTTCAGTGACAATTAAGTGACCCAGAAAACAATGATTCTGCAGTGTGGGCCCATTGTTGGCCTAGTAGGCTTTAATGATCACCCAAGATGATCATAAAGAAAATTAATGTTTTTTCTATGAAAAATTATCCAGCGGATCGCTTTTGGTCTGTTCATAATGAAGCAACGACCTTATCATCTGGGGTGTGCCAACATTGCCAACACACTCCTAGAGGTGATCGCTTCATTGTGATACGCAAGCCCCTTCACCACAACAAGGTAACGATCACGAAGGGGAATTGATACATGCATGTGACTTTTTTTTGTGTTTTGTTTTTTGCAGCCACGGTTTAGCACCAGAGGCCAGAAAAATTAGGCATCTATTGTACACATGCCTGAAAAAGTAGGTATTGTTGCAGCCGCTGCTGTAGCAGCGGCCGGAAAAATTGAGGTTTTCCAGGCAGAAAGTTCACTAAAACATTACGGCTTGAACCGTAGTTGGTGGCGGAGAAGTCACGTAAGTCATCCGGCCTGCAGAGATTAAATACAGCAGCGTGTGGACCATTTTTAGCTCAAGGCATCTCATCAGGCCTTTTTAAGTCAAATGCATCCCCCACTGTCAGTCCCTTCGGGATCCACGCCTCATTCATCTTAAGAAAGGTGAGGTAATCTAGACTTTTTTGACCTAGACAACTTCTCTTCTCAGTGACAATACCCCCTGCTGCGCTGAAGGTCCTTTCTGACAGGACACTTGAAGCGGGGCAGGCCAGAAGTTCTATCGCAAATTGGGATAGCTCAGGCCACAGGTCAATCCTGCACACCCAATAGTCTAGGGGTGTGGCGATGCGTAGGACTTAAAAAGCTCTGCATGTCCTTCATCAACAACACGTTTGTAAAGCGTCCTGTCCTTGCCGGCGTGGTTGTGGTAGGAGGAGGATTACTTTCACCTCTTCCCCTGTTAGATTCCCGTTGTGCTGTGACATCACCCTTATACGCTGTGTAAAGCATACTTTTTAAATTATTTTATAGCTGCTGCATCCTTTGCGACTGCCGGTAATTTGATAACATATCAGACACTTTCTGCTTATACCGGGGGTCTAGAAGCGTTGCCACCCAGTACAGGTTGTTCTCCTTCAGCCTTTTTATACAAGGGTCACTCAACAGGCATGACAGCATGAAAGACCCCATTTGCACAAGGTTGGATGCCGAGCTACTCATGTCCAATTCCTCGTCCTCACTGATGTCATTGAAGGTGTGTTATTCCCCCCAGCCACGTACAACACCACGGGTACCAGATAGGTGACAACGAGCACCCTGGGATGCCTGCTGTGGTTGGTGTTCCTCCTCCTCAAAGCCACATTCCTCCTCTGACTCCTCAGACTCCTCTTCCAGCATTGCCGCAGGTCCAGCAAGTGATGATAAGGCTGTTTCTGGTGGTGATGGTGACCACAACTCTTCCTCTTCACGCTCATCTACGGCCTGATCCAGCACTCTTCGCAGGGCACGCTCCAGGAAGAAAACATATGGGATGATGTCGCTGATGGTGCCTTCGGTGCGACTGACTAGGTTTGTCACCTCCTCAAAATGACGCATGAGCCTACAGGCATTGCGCATGAGCGTCCAGTAACGTGGCAAAAAAATACCCAGCTCCGCAGAGGCTGTCCTATCCCCATGGTCATACAAATACACGTTGACCGCTTTTTCTTGTTGGAACAGGCGGTCGAACATTAGCAGTGTTGAATTCCAACGTGTCGGGTTGTCGCAAATCAAGCGCCTCACTGGCATGTTGTTTCGCCGCTGAATATCTGAAAAGTGCGCCATGGCCATGTAGGAACGCCTGAAATGGCCACACACCTTCCTGGCCTGCTTGAGGACGTCCTGTAAGCCTGGGTACTTATGCACAAAGCGTTGTACAATCAGATTCAACACATGTGCCATGCACGGCACATGTGTCAACTTGCACAAATTCAATGCCGCCAACAAATTGCTTCCGTTGTCACACACCACTTTGCCGATCTCAAGTTGGTGCAGGGTCAGCCACTGATCCACCTGTGCGTTCAGGGCGGACAGTAGTGCTGGTCCGGTGTGACTCTCTGCTTTCAGGCAAGTCAATCCCAAGACAGCGTGACACCGTCATATCCGGCATGTGGAATAGCCCCTGGGGAGCTGGGGGGGGGGTACAGTTGGTGTGGAGCAAGACGCAACAGCAGAGGAGGACTCAGCCGAGGAGGTTAGCAAAGAGGATGGAGTAGGAGGAGTAGAGGAGGTGCAAGTCGTGGCGGTGTCACCAACTCTGCAGAGCCATGCATTCCATGCTTGGCAGCCGCCAGCAGGTTTACCCAATGCGCAGTGTAAGTGATATACATGCCCTGACCGTGCTTTGCAGACCAGCTATCAGTGGTCAGATGGACCCTTGCCCCAACACTGTGTGCCAGACATGACATGACTTCCTTTTCCACAATAGAGTACAGGTTGGGGATTGCCTTTTGTGAAAAAAAAAATTTGGCCGGGTACCTTCCACTGCGGTGTCCCAATAGCGACAATTTTTTTTAAGGCCTCAGACTCCACCAGCTTGTATGGTAAAATCTGGCAGGCTAAGAGTTCCGATAAGCCAGCTGTCAGACGCCGGGCAAGGGGGTGACTCTGTGAGATTGGCTTCTTACGCTCAAACATTTCCTTGACAGACACCTGACTGTGGGCAGATGAGCAGAAACTGCTGAAGGTGAGAGGCGGAGTGGCGGCACTGGCGGGTTGTTGATAGGGGGCAAGGAGGACAGCAGTGGTTGACGTGGCTGAAGATGCTGGACCATAAGGGGCGTGGCCGCGGCGCGGAAGATGGCTGCTTGCTAATCCTGCTCCGCCGAGCCGCCCGGGACAAACGCAGCCACCGAGAGCTCAGACCCAGCAGACGACCGCCAGCCGCACCAGCAGCCTCCGCAAACACCCGCCGACATGGCCCGCCGAAAGAAGGGACCGGAGCAGTCCAACAAACTGTCCGGTTTCCTCATCTCACAGAGCTCCGGGCTACACCAAAATGGCGGCGCCTCAGGAACACGAGGAGGACAGGGAGCCGCTGCGCTCCATAAACTGCAGCCGCTCTCTACTCACCCACCGCTCCACAGGCAGATCGCCAACCCGGACAGTGGCCAGTCATCTGAGTCACCTTCTCCTCCTTCTCCCTCGTCCAGGAGCCCAGCCAAGAACAGGCAGAGGAGAGACTCACCGCAGAGACCATCCATGTTCCCAGGTATGGACACCAGCCTCCCTGGACAGCACACACATGCTTCTCCCTCTCATGGCCCTGACCCCTTTGCCTCCTTCCCCACCGGTAGCAACCCTATCTCTGAAGGCACTATGAGAGACATGATGTATGCCCTGCGCAATACTATGCAGGCTGACATGCGGTCTTGCATACAACAACTCAGGATTGACATGGGCTCCCTGGGCACTCGGGTTGATTCCCTAGAACGCACGGCTGACACCCATGCCACCACTCTTAATTCTGTCATTACAACACTTAATGCCCAAACGGATGAAATCCACTGGCTCAAAAGTAAAGTGGCAGACTTGGAAGATCGTTCCCGGCGGAACAATATAAAAATTAGAGGAATCCCTGAAACAATCCTGCCTACCCAGCTCCTTCAGCATGTCACTGCGCTTTTCCAAGCACTGCTCCCTAACGCATCAGCCTCAGATCTCATTATAGACAGGATACACAGACTGCCGAAACCATCATTCCTGTCAGGAGATGTACCCAGGGATGTACTCCTCAGGGTTCACTTCTATCATGTGAAAGAGCAACTTATGATGGCGACAAGGCAAAACATGCCACTACCGGAGGGATATGCAAACTTACAACTACTCCCAGACCTCTCCAGGCACACTCTGCAAGCCAGGCGTAATTTGGCCACCATAACCAAAGCCTTACGCAACCACAATGTGCCACACAAGTGGAAATATCCAGCAACTCTATCTGTCACTCATGGCGGATCCACTGCCCTGGTAAAAACTCTGGACGAAGGAATTCAGGCACTGCGGAGATGGAACATTTTGCCACAGCAACCCTTTGATCCTCCTGCATCGCCTCCCCTCAGACCACTGGAAGCAGACTGGCAACTGGTCTCTCGCAAGAGACCCCCCCAGGCACGACGACATCTTTACGAGCTCTAATATATCACCTACTTAACTCCGACTAAGGTCCCAGGCCATAGGAGCGTGAGCCCTTGGCCCTCTCACTTTTATCGGTATGACCGATCACGGACTGCCGAGACGGTCCTTTTTCTTACCCTTTTACCCTGCTTGTTTTTTGTTCTTTTGTTTTCTACCAATTTGCACTTGTTCTACATGGCATCATCGCTGCGTATACTGATCTCCCGCGAAAATCCCACACCCTAGGGATACATCCTTATGGACACTTCAGGAACCTAGACTTTCTTCTCCTCTACAGTAACAACCGGTATTCACCCTCGCTAGATCATCCGGACGACCCATGACTATTAAACTTTTGTCCATCAACGCCAATGGCTTAAACCATCCCGCTAAGAGGCGCACATTATGGAAAGAGGCCTTGGACCATGGTGTGGACGTTTTAGCGGTCCAGGAGACCCATTTTAAAAAAGGGGCTCACCCATCTTGTGCCCACAAAGACTACACCCAGATCTTTCTTGCCTCCGCAGAAGAAAAAAAGAGGGGAGTTCTTCTGGCCTTCAGATCGTCGCTGTCGGTCAAGATTCATCACTCTGTCCAGGACCCACAAGGACGATTCATAATAGTGGTTTGTGAACTGAACGGATCTCCGTTCACCATAGTTAACTTGTACGCCCCGAACTCACATCAATTGCGATTTCTAAGACGTCTACTCAAGCAGGTACACAAAGTCAGACAGGGTCGCTTGCTCCTGTGTGGCGATTTCAATGTGGTTGCAGACCCTGGGATGGACACCTCTTTGTCCCCCCGGGGCCGGCAACAATCGATGGGGGGGCTGTTACATTCAGAAAAGTTGTATGATGTATGGCGGTGTCAACATGCCACCGAGAGGGATTACTCCTACTTCTCACCCAAGCACAGGTCTTACTCTCGAATAGACTTATTTGTGGTTGATGGAGATCTCCTATCGAAAGTGTCCTCCTCGACGATCCAGGACATTACTTGGTCAGATCATGCAGCGGTTGAACTGATCGTCGAGGAGAACGCTCGGGTAGCGTCATCTCGTATTTGGAGATGCGATACTGGAATGCTGCAGGACTCGGGCTGCTCTACCCGGGTCTCGGGCAGCTTAAAGGAGTTTTTCCTGCTCAACAAACAGTCGGTCTCGGACCCCTGGGTGCTGTGGGGTGCACACAAGGCCTTCGTGAGAGGGGTGTGCATTCAGCAGCAGGCCAGGAGGAAGAGACTGAGGAACCAGAAAACGTCTTCCTTGTTGACTGAGATTCATGTTTTGGAGGAAAGTAATAAAAAGGGCCCCACAGTCACTATATCAGACCGCCTAACTCGACTTAGGCTAGAACTCCGAATCCTCCTACTGGAAGCCTCGGATAAACACCTCAATTACCTAAAGCAAAAGTCCTACTCACAGGCTAACAGGGCTGGCAAATTTCTGGCGAATAGAGTTAGACAAAAGCAAGCCAAGTCTAGAATCCCGTTCTTGATAGACCCCGTCACTAAGGCCAAAATTACGCATCCGCAGGCTATTGCAGATGCCTTCGCATCTTTCTATGGTTCCCTGTACAACCTAAAAGATGACCCCTCAGAACACCAACCCTCAGTAGCAGACATAGAGAAATTTTTAAGCGCCATTAATCTGCCGACACTCTCCTCATCCCAACTGGCCTCTCTAAATGCACCCATCACACTTGAGGAAGTCCAATCTAGCATTAAAGCCCTACCGAAAGGCAAGTCACCAGGGCCTGACGGTCTCCCCAACGAATATTACCAGCTATTCCTTCCCCATATAGGTCCCACGCTGACAGAGGTCTTTAACAAAGCTATGACTGATGCTAGTCTTCCCCCTGACATTCTGAGTGCACACGTAGTCACCCTCCCGAAGCCCGGCAAGGACCCAACCACCCCAGCGAATTTTCGACCCATCTCTTTACTAAATTCGGACGCTAAAATTTACGCGAGAATCCTATCCAAACGTATTCAAAAGTTTCTCCCCTCATTGATAGCCAAGGACCAAATGGGCTTTACGCCTGGTCGCCAGACATCCGACGCCACGAGACGAATGGTAAATATTCTCCACCTAGCACAACGACGCAAGATACCTGAATAAAACAAATTTATGCAGCGCTAGCAATGAATTAGTGAAGATATAAAATTATAAAATTATGGTAGAATCAATCTATATCATACAAAAAAACATAATATATCAATCACACTAAGTGCATAAAATAACTGCAATAATTATAAAGTGCATAATAAACTAAAAAATTAAATATAAATTTCAAGTGAAAAGATTAAAGTGCATATATAAATAATTTGGTGAAAAAAGTCCTTATTGATGATCCAATAGGTGCCAAAGTGCCAAGTGAATAAAGGTGCTTATAAGGTGAAGGTGCCCTCTTGGTTCCCCACTCACCGGATTGCGATTGTAAAAAAGCCCTTGGTATTATTGCACATTTGCCCAGGATCTGATGTGGGGTTCCTCCGATGTGACCTCCAATTGAAATCGTCTCCGATATCACCATTAAAAGAAAAAAGGGCCATACATCGTGAAGTACGTAAGTATATTTTATTTCCCCAAAAAGCGATTCAATACTTACAGGATAAAAAGGTTAAAAAAGCATGTATCAAACAAAGCGAGTGGCGCCGCTCGTAGCGTGCGTTCCACATACAGGAAGTTCCCAACCGGAAATGACGTTACGTCCGCAACCGGAAGTGCGTCAACGCGTTTCGCCGTCACACACAGCGTCTTCAAAGGAAGAGCAAGGAAGGAAAGACGCAAGATACCTGCTGTCCTCCTAACGTTGGATGCCGAAAAGGCATTTGATAGGGTACACTGGGGCTACATGGAACACACGTTACAAAAATTTGGTTTTTCTGGCCCTATCCTCTCCGCTATACTAGCCCTATACTCCTCTCCCTCAGCCCATGTGTACACGTCAGGGATAGTGTCCAAAAATTTTCCCATCACTAACGGCACGAGGCAAGGGTGCCCCCTCTCCCCCACGATTTTTAACTTACTAATAGAACCCCTCGCCGAAACTATCCGTTCACATCCTCAAATCATTGGCTTTTCTTACCCCTCATACCACCACAAAATCACATTATTCGCGGATGACATCATCCTCATGCTAACAGAACCATCTAAATCCCTCCCAGCTGCGTACACGATTTTACAACAATTCCACAGTATCTCATACTATAAACTCAACGCGTCCAAGTCCACGGTCCTGAACCTTGGAGTTGCGCGTCAGACGCAAACTCTACTCGCATCGCAGGTCCCCATCCCTTGGTCCACCGACAAAATCCACTATCTAGGTATTGACCTCCCAGCCGATCCCACAAAACTCCTCACAGTTAACGTGACTAGGCTTCTCCACAAATTAGACACGGAAACCACACATATGCAACCTCTGTACTTATCATGGCATGGAAGAGTAGCCGCATATAATATGTTTTTGCTCCCTCAACTTTTATACCTGTTTAGGGCCCTTCCCATTCACTATCCAGCAACATGCTTAGCTAAATTCACTTCTCATATGCAAAAATACATATGGGAGGGGAAGAGGGCCCGTTGTTCTGCCTCTGTCCTGACCGCCAAAAGATGCCATGGAGGAGCTGCGGTTCCCAATATTCAAGGATACTATTGGGCCACTGTACTAGCACAAACCCGCAACTGGTTCCACACAGTAGATGCCCCCCTTTGGGTAGACTTGGAAACCAACATAGCCCCCACCGAGAACCTTAGGGACTTACTTCTGGGGGATGCGTGGCTCCCTTGGAACCTCTCCTCCTTCTCCCCCCCCATGCAGGCCTCCATAAAGGCCTGGCGCAAGGTCATCGGGCCTGACAAGGACTGTGCCCTTCTTCCTACCGAAAATATTCCATCCTCAATCCTACACATATATCTGCCTGACCTCCCTGTGAGTGTCACTACCCAGGGGAATATCGCGACTATTCAGCACCTATACAGACAATCCTCCCTCATGCCCCCTGACCAGATTCAGACGCAATACCAAATACCGCGCTCCAGTTTTTTCCAAATTTACCGTATACACCACTTCATGAGACAACACCCAGTCCAGCACATTAACGTGGAGGGGAAAGTGTGGGAGCTGCTTACGGCAGCCCCCAAAAATACACCAAAACTGTTTAACTTTTACCATGCCATTCTACATACTGGTGACTTCTTCAAAACAATGACCATGTTCAAGTGGGATAGAGATCTCAGGGAGTGTTTCTCGGTATCCCGATGGAAACGTGCATTGTCAGAAGCAAATAGACATACTCATTGCGCTAATCACTGGGAGATGACACTTAAAATCACCCATAGATGGTACTACACACCATACAGGTTAGCGGGTTTCTCTAACAAATACTCCCAACTCTGCTGGAGAGAATGCTCCTGTGTAGGTACAATTTTTCATGTGATGTGGTCCTGCCCGTCTCTTACTAGCCTGTGGAACCAAGTGTTCAGCTATATAGCGAAATACACAGGTTGTATAATAACACCCAATCCAGCTCTGGCTATCCTGCACCTAGGTTTGGATACTCTCCCTCTAGTGTACAGACCATGGACATCGCATGTCCTACTAGCCACGAGAACACTAATTTTGAGGAGGTGGAAGTCCACAGACGTGCCTAACTTGACTGAAGTGATCTCACTGTTACGTACTAACTATCAGTTTGAAAGATCTATAGCCATTAATAATTCGCAGCTACATAAATTCACTAAGTATTGGGACTTTTGGTCCAAAGATTGAAGATTAATCATTTCTTATACTGTGTAAATGACGTTGATGATTGCCATGCACTTGTTGTACTGCCATGTACTTGTTACATTGAACTGCTACGTGTTTTGTTTGTTTGACTTAACTCTTTAATAAAAAAAAAAAAATATTTTCAAAAAAAAAAAAAAAAAAAGATGCTGGACCATGAGGAGGATGGTGGCTTCAAGTTTGTGTGCTGCTTTTACTCATGTGTTGATCCCATAGGCGTTTGTGATGTGAGATCATGTGCCTTCGCAAAGCACTTGTACCTAGGTGGGTGTTGGACTTCCCACGACTCAGTTTCTTTTGGCACAGGTTGCAAATGGCATCGCTGCTATCAGAGGCAGACACACACAAAAAATGCCACACTGCTGAGCTTTGCAATGATGGCATTCTTGTGGTGGCAACAGCTTGCGTTGATTGGCGTGCTGTCTGGCCGACTCCGGGTGCCGATACATGCTGTCTGACTGTGCCACTAGCTCCTTGCGATGACCTCCCCCTGCTTCCAACTCGTCTCCTCCTCCTCTCTGTCTCCCCATCTGAACTTCCCCCCTCTTCTTCTGCTCTTCGAGCAGGCAACCAGGTGACATCCACGGACACATCGTCATCATCAGCCGCTTCACTTGACAACTCAGAAAAGGCAGCAGCAGCAGGTACAACATCATCATCATCATCATCATCATCATCATCATCATCATCATCATCATCATCATCATCACAATGTACGTCCATGTGTATAATGCTGCCTGACTGAAACATATCCCCGTTATCTACATCCTCTGGCACTAATGGTTGTGCATCACTTATTTCTTCCAACTGATGTGTAAATAACTCCTCTGACAGATCAACTGAAGTGGCTGTGGTGCTAGTGTTGGTGGTGGTGCCGGCGGGCGGGCGAGTGGTAAATTGAGAGGTGCCCGAAGCTGAGCTGGAGGAGGATGGTGCATTAAGGTTCCGAGTGGAAGCTGTAGAAGATTGGGTGTCCTGTGTAAGCCAGTCAACAATGTCATCAGAATTTTTTGAGTTCAGGTTACGTGGCTTCTGAACACTGGGCATTATTCTAGGGCCAAAGGAAATCACAGCACCACGACCATGACGGCCCCTGCGGGTGGCCTGCCTCTGCCTGTCATTTTTTTTTAGATTTGTGGTACTATATGTGCAAGCTGCTGTGCCACCGTATATATGAGTGGTGGGCACTGCAGTGGGCACAGTACACTCTGTGGACCTGACACTCACTGGCAGGCCAGGCAACTGCAATTATAAAAAAAAAATATATATATATTTTTAATTTGCAAGCTGCTGTGCCACCGTATATATGAGTGGTGGGCACTGCAGTGGGCACAGTACACTCTGTGGACCTGACACTCACTGGCAGGCTAGGCAACTGCAATTATAAAACATATGTTTTTTTTTTTTTTCAATTGCAAGCTGCTGTGCCACCGTATATATCAGTGGTGGGCACTGCAGTGGGCACAGTACACTCTGTGGACCTGACGGTCACTGGCAGGGCAGGCAACTGCAATTATAAAAAAATATATATTTTTTTCAATTTGCAAGCTGCTATGCCACCGTATATATCAGTGGTGGGCACTGCAGTGGGCACAGTACACTCTGTGGACCTGACGGTCACTGGCAGGGCAGGCAACTGCAATTATAAAAAAATATATATTTTTTTCAATTTGCAAGCTGCTGTGCCACCGTATATATCAGTGGTGGGCACTGCAGTGGGCACAGTACACTCTGTGGACCTGACACTCACTGCAATTATGACAGAGGAAAAAAAAAATAAAAAGCAAGGTACTGTGCCATCCGATATGAGTGTGGTGTGCACACAGTACAGTCTGTGGTGGGTCTGTGGCCTCTCACAAACGGCGGGCAGGCGCCAGGCAACTGCACAATATATATATATATATATATATATATATATATATATATATATATATATATATATATATATGAAAACATTGCTCAAATAAAAGGGTTTTTTGGGGTGCTGTCAGGATGCTGTCCTTACAGCAGGAGTGGACCGAGAACACTATCTAACAAGACTTACAACTGTCTCTATTAACAGCAGCAGCAGCACTCTCCCTGCTCTCACTACTAACACTGCTTCAGAATGATCTAAGATGGATGCTGCCCTTGCTTTTTTATAGGAGGTGGGAGGGAGGGTATGCTGATTGGCTGGAATGTGTCTGCTGACTGTGAGGTTCAGGGTCAAAGTTTGCCTCAATGATGAAGTATAGTGGGCGGACCAAACATCACATATGTTCGCCCGCAGCGGCGAACGCGAACAAGCGATGTTCGCCGGGAACTGTCCGCCGGCGAACAGTTCGGGACATCTCTTACTGTGTGTGAAGGATGTATGTCACAGTAACGTATGAATGAAAAAATGAATAATTATTTTTCACTTTAATTGGTGATTTTTCAATAGCAGATGTGAACACAGCAGTGTCTTATGTTTTATGTCACGGTCAGCAGCAGGCTATGAAGGAAAAAAAAAAATTCCACTTTAAATTTGTAATTTTTAAATAGCAGATTAGAACAGCACTGTGTAGTAAAATATAGCTGAACGCTGCACACAACAGACTGATAAAAATATTTTTTTTCTCCCTCCTCCTCCTCCTCAGTGGGCTCAAGTGAGGGCAAAAAGATTGTTCACTGCACCACCCCCCACACAGCAAAATCGATGTAGATCGCTAACGGACGATTGTTCTGTCCTGTGTCTCCTAATCTCTCCCTGCCTATTCTCTCCAGCCTGTCCCTAAAATGCTTTTCTATCTTTCCCTGCCTACACTCCGACCTGTCCCTACATTCTTTTCTAACAGCCACAATGTTTTTTTTTTTCCTGTCTCTGTCCCTAATCAGCAGCAGCCAGCACCGTTGTGTGTGCTCTCTCCCTACACTAGAACAGACTGACGCGCACCACACTGTGTCTCTAGCTTATAAAGACCTGGGTCACATGCTTCAGCTGGCCAATCACAGCCATGCCATTAGTAGGCATGACTGTGATGGCTTCTATGGCACACCAGTTAAACGCTTGTTGATTGGCTGTTGAAACCGCGCCATTAAAACCATGCCATTACATACAAAACAGGAAATAAAATTACCGAACATGGATTTTAAACCCAAATATACAGTAAAGTTTTTGGGTCCGTGTCTGGGTAACAAAAATCCAATTATCCGGTACGGACCCGAATAATACAGTCCGTGTTCGCTCAACCCTAGCCATGATCCCCCCTGCTGCGCTGAACATCTTTTCGGACAGGACACTGAACGTGGGGGCAAGCCAACATTTCCATTGCAAATTGTGCAAGCTCTGGCCGGAGGTCAAGCCTGCCTACCCAGTAGTCCAGGGGTTGATCACTCCTCAGAGCGTCCCCATCGGCCGTTAACCCAATGTAGTCGGACACCTGTCGGTCTAGGCATTCCCTGATGCTGGATCCGGAGTAGAGCTGTCAATGGTTTGGCTGAAAGAAGGATCTCATATCTGAACTGACCAAGACATCTTCAAACCGCCCTCTTCTTGCAGGCGCTGTTGGATTGCTACCCGCAACAGTTTCTCTGTGACTGGAAATTCCTCTGCCAGCGCATGCAAAAGCAGAATGCAGCATTTCCCGCAGAAAGGCCTGGAAGTGCTGCATTCTGACCCCCCTCTGTGATTGTGGTAACATTTCCGCCATTTTTTGTTTGTACCGGGGGTCTAAGTACATTGCCACCCAGTACTGGTTCTTTGGCCTTTATGCTTTTTATACGGGGGTCCCCCTTAAAACACTGGAGCATGAAGGCCCCCATTCACACTAAACTGGAAGTGGTGTAGTGGCCTGCTTCCAGCTCATCATCCAGGATAATGTTGTCCTCGTTCCCCCCCCCCCCCATCCACGGATAACACCAGGGATCCCAGAAAGGTTTAAATAATGTTTTTCTTGCTTCTCCTCACCCCCCTCCCCCCCCAGCACCATCCATCTCGGACTCCTCTTCTGACTCCTGCTGTTGACTTGTCTCAGATGGAGTAGCACCCACTGGGAATTCATCCAACATTGCGACTTCCTCATCTTCCTGCTCCTCGACGGCTTGATCAATGACACAGCGCCATGCATGCTCCAGAAAGAAGGCATAAAGTACGATGTCACTGATGGCGCCCTGGTTGTGACTGGCCAGTTTGGTGATCTCATCGAATGGCCGCAGAAGTCTGCATGTGTCACGCATGAGCAGCCACTGGCGAGGTGAAACAAACCCAAGCTCCCCTGAACCTGTCCTGCCCCAGAGTTCGTACAGGTAGTCGTTAACTGCACATTTCTGCTGGAGCAGCCTATCAAGAATATGCAATGTTGAGTTCCATCGCGTTGGGCAGTCACAAATAAGATGCCTGACGGGTCGTTTGTGTAGCCGCTGAATGTCAGCAAGGCGAATAATGGCTGTGTAAGATCTTCTGAAATGGGCCAAGATTTTCCTGGCCTGCCGCAAGACTTCCTGGACCACAGGGTATTTGGCAACGAATTGCTGCACGACCAAGTTCATATTGTAATGGGGTGTTATCTGAGTATACTTGTATAAGTGTATTTGTGTCCTGCAACAATATTGCCTCTTTTGCTGCGTTTACTCTGCTACACACAGTGCCAAACTCACTGGCCAACTTTTTGTACAACTGGTGTGATAAACCAGTGGCCCCCCAATACCACAGATTGAAGTGGGGTGTCATCTGAGTATTCTTTTATAAGTTTATTTGTGTCCTGCAACAATATTGCCTCTTTTGCAGCATTTACTCGGCTACACACAGTGCCAAACTCACTGGCCAATTTTTTGTACAACTGGTGTGATAGACCAGTGGCCCCCCAATACCATATATTGAAGTGTGGTGTTATTTAACAGTATACTTTTCTAAGAGTGTATTTTAGTCCTGCAAAAATGTGGCCTCTTTTGCTGCGTTAACTGTGATACACACAGTGACAACAGTCACTGGCCAATTTTTTGTAGAACTGGTGTGATAAACCTGTGGCCCCCCAATATCACAGATTGAAGCGGGGTGTTATATACCTTGTTCCACATATACTGCGCTTCTCTAGAGACTTTTGTCACAGGGTAATTTAAAAAATGACAGGAAGAGGAAGAGGCAGGCCCTTATGCAGGGATGGTAGGGCAGGAGCAGTAGGCTGGGGCCAAAGTGTGAAGTTTCAGAAGGTGTGTTTGATTACGTCAAAGGACGCACCAAATTTGGTTGAGTGGCTCACTCAGCCTTCCTCTTCTGCACCCTCCTCATCCTCTCTATGTGCACCCTCTTCACTCTCTGCTGTGTGCACCCCCAAAGACACCGCCACCAACACCTCCAACACCATATACCTTCCGCTTGAGTCACTGGAATTATTTTCCGATCCATCACAAGACATTTGTGAGGTGCAGCCATTCTTGGCATCGGATCAGGAAGAGGAGGTAGCAACAGCCGCCACTCAGCAGTCTGACCACAGTACCCAGATCAGCCCAAGGAGGTTGGTCCCGCTGTTGCTGCCGACTCCAAGATCTCGAATGTTAGTGGTGGGGAAGGTGACGTGGATGATGACGTGTCTATGGACGTCACATGGGTGCCCACAAGAGAGGACGAGGAGAGGAGTTCAGAGGGAGAGATGGTCCAACAAATAGGGAGGAGAAGCAGGCGGAACTTGCATTGCACAGGAGGGACAAAGCAGACTGCAAATGTATCAGGAGCGAGCCATCAACCATGTACGGTCACATCTGGCGCTCCAGGACGCCAGAACATGGCTCCGCAGTGTTGGCTTTTTTAATGTGTCCACTGTTGACAACAGTGTTGCCATCTGCAGCCTTTGCAGTCAATGCATAAGTCGCAGTAAGCCCAACACTCACCTAGGGATGACCACCTTAAGAAGGCACCTGACCTCCCATCACCGAGCCCAGTGGGAGCAACGCCGTCAGAACCAACAAAACCACACTCCAGGCTCTCACCGTCCCGCCTCTTCTCCTTCTCCTTCTCTTCTCTCCTCACAATTGTCCTCCACTCCACCTTCCATCATGCAGTCCTCATGTTGTTCTGGAAAAAGGCAGGCTGTTAGAGCGTAAAAAAAGTATGACGCCGGATAACACTCTTGCCCAACGGTTGACTGCTGGCTTGTCGTAACTGATAGCCCACCAACTACTGCCATATCAACTGGTGGACTCGGAGGCCTGTCGGAAATGTGTGGCCATTGGAACACCACAATGGAAGGTCCCAGGCAGGACTCCTGTCTTCTGCGTCTCCTCCCTTCTCCTCTATACCCAATGGCATGGCTTCTCCTTTCGGTCAATCGGGAAACGTGTCTCAAGACTAGCTTCCTGATTGGCCAGGAGGAGGATCCGTGTGACAATAGCGAATTTTCATTTGTTTTTGTCACACAACTGGGTGGGCTCGAGGCACAGTGTTCTGCGCCCCAAGCCCACCTCTTAAAGCCTCTTGCTAATCACATGGCTAAAAAAAGCCCCATTGAAGTCCATGCATCCGTCGCCCTGCATGCAGATTAGGGGCCTGGATGCATGGATGGGGGGGGGGGGGGGCAGTGCCCCTGCGCTCCCAATGCACCAGCCACCACTGGTGTGCTATGTACAGTGTCATATTATGTTCTGCCATTTCACTTGTTAGTATTGCAACCTTTGACTAAATAAAAAAGAAGGCTTTGCCCAATCAGTGCACAGAGTACTCTCAGAGCCGTGATTAGAGAAATTAATGATAACTCTTTCCAATCATGGCTCATTGCTCTTAGACCCACCACGGATCAGTGTCAGAACTAACAGAGTCGCAACAGTCACTATTGCGACTGTGTCTTGAAGTTCCGCCACTTTGGGGGGGGTCCAGTCCATTTGTTCATTCTTTCAGCCATTTTCGGTGTGTGGCCGGCTGCTGAGGGGAGGCAGAGCTGAGCACTGTTATAGAGATCTATCAATGAAAAGTCTACAGAACAAATCTTTTCTGGGCTGAAAATGGAGAAAATCTCAGAATAGAATACTTTGGATTCCTCTTAAAGACATCGCTGACTAATGAAGGCTGATAATGAAACCGCTCACAATTCTGATTGGCTCAGAACTCAATTAGGCATTTTCAAATCTTCCCGCCTGAATTGTGAAAAACGTTACAGACAAATAATCAGCCCCATTATAACACCAAATCCCACTGAGATCATCAGATGAAATATTTATCCGAGAAATATCTTTAACACGTTATTTGTAGGCAGATTAATCGATTAGTACGGAATAAACAGAAATAAAATTGGAAGATTATAGAATAATGTAAAGCATTTCCATATGTTCTCAGAATGCAGAATCCCCCCCACTGCTACATACAGAAAATGATAGTGAAGCCACTTCTCTCATAGATCTCAAACTTTCTATATGATGGGAAATAAAGTATTACATGTTTCATTATCAGATCTGTATATGATCGGGGAACTGGCCGACAATTAATGTTTCATCTTTCAGACATGACATGTAGGCGTTACGCCCCCCCTACATCCAAAAATTAACAAAAAGGGAAAGGACTGGTAGTAATCTGTAGTAATCATGACAGTTAGTGCTGAGCTCTGATTATTTTACCCCGGAGTCATCTACTGATCCATCAAACGGTTCTCTGCATGTTTTATTGTAAGAATGTGTGAGTGTGGCATTATATGTGTTTAGGAGATCTGATTGTTGGTTTCCTCACCTAAGATTGTGATCCGGGTGAGGGAACAACGTGCTATATATTTATGTATTTATTTTTTAATATTTGTTTATATCGTATTTAATATGAAGGAAGGAAGGATGTGATCTCCTTACAGGGACTGGCTGTCATTTTCCTCCATCCTTTGATCTCCAGAAGATATTCAACAGCATTAGAGATCATTGAATATTAAATACCAAACAAACATCCCCCATCTAAAAAGGAACACAGATCTCAGATCCCCTTCACACTCCTTGGAAGGAAAATAGATTTTATTATCGGAAGAAAACGCCCAGAACTGTGATTGGTGCAATTTTCGCATTTTATAACTCATATTTCCCGCCGGAATATTATGGAACGTTCCGATTATCTCAGATAGAATAATCCGACACTAAAATCTGATATCTCTTCCTCCGGGAACATCGATCAACCGCCCTCTGAATTGTCGGGCAGTTTATCTAACCATGCATAATAAATACGTTCGAAATATAAATGTCACATTTCTTCCAGTCTTTTTTCTTTTACTTCACAATACAGAATCCGCCCTGCTAGAGAATGTTTCCTATAGAGATCAATGAAAAGTCTACTGAACAAGAATTTTCTGGGGGGGAAAACGGAGAAAGATCTCAGAATACATTTCTTTGAAATCCTCATAAGAAAGACATTACTGGCTGAAGAAGGAAACGCCCACACCTCTGATTGGCTCAGATTTCCTATTGCTCCTTTTTGAATTTGCCGCCTGAATTGTGAAGAACGTTACAGAGAAATAATCAGCTCTATTATACCGCCAAATCCGACACTGAGACCTGAGATCATCAGATGAGACATTTATCCGAGAAAATTAACATATACACATCTGTATATGATCGTGGAACTGGTGGATAATTAATGTTCCGTCTTTCAGAGATGAAGTAGTTACAGATTTCCCTCATATTAAAACCAGAATAAAAAAAAAGTGAAAGTGTTGGTAGAAATATGTAGTAATAATGACACTGCCAGATACATTTGTACAATGAATTAAAAAAACAAATGTTTCCTATTTGATCAGTCCAGTTTTGTAAATAGAAATAGCAAAATATTAACAATGTTTCTAAGTAAGGGCAATATATATAATCATGATATGTCAGAAAAAATGTACAGTGTATCAATAAAGGAAACATTGCGCTTCTGATAAATTACATCCGTTTCTATTCAGTAAAACATTTAAAAGCTTCTAAATAAATTAACTTCTCTGCAGTGTAATAAATGACTGAACCCCGCCCCCTTCTCAGCATGTCTCCCATCAGGTCCGCTCAGCCTGTGAAATGTCTGAAGATGTGTGTCTTTGTTTCCTTTTCACAATATTTGTAAATTTAAATGATATGAAATGACTATGAACAATTTCATGAAACTGGTTACTTTGTTTCTGGTATAAAGTGTTAAGTTTCCTGTTCAGTGTAATCTCCAGGAATAAATCGAAAATAAATGAGAAGAAGGAATAAATGAATCTTCTGGAAATGTATTGCTGTATTGCATTATTATATCTGAATATAATATAATAATTAGGAGCCTTATAAATTAATAAGATTATCTTCATTTTGTAATGAATGGTGTGACTCCGCCTCTTTCCCAGGAAGGTTTCCATCTGGTCCGCTCAGGCTGTATATAAGGAGAGCGGGCAGACAGCTGATCTCAGTCTGTCTTTGTAGCAGAGAATCATCATGTCTGGTCGCGGTAAAGGAGGAAAGGGTCTGGGGAAAGGAGGCGCTAAGCGCCACAGGAAGGTGCTCCGGGACAACATCCAGGGCATCACCAAACCCGCCATCCGACGTTTGGCCCGCAGAGGGGGTGTCAAGCGAATCTCCGGTCTCATCTATGAGGAGACCCGCGGAGTGCTCAAGGTTTTCCTGGAGAATGTCATCCGCGATGCCGTCACCTACACCGAGCACGCCAAGAGGAAGACCGTCACCGCCATGGATGTCGTCTATGCGCTCAAACGCCAGGGCCGCACTCTCTACGGATTCGGAGGCTAAACCCCAACATCCACCGCTTACCCACTTCACCCCAACAAAGGTCCTTCTCAGGGCCACCCACCTTCTCATACAAAGGGCTGATCACAACTCCCAACACATTTATTTCTACACATTTATCGTGTAACAAGAAGAACTTCCGCTAATTGTTTAACTAAGAAATGGAGTGCTGCGATGTCTAGCTGCCCATACACTCTCCAATCTGATTGTTCAATCTGCTTTACATTTACCAAAGATATGGAAGAACAGGACAATGTTACACATATAATTGGTTGGGCAGTTGATGTATAGAAGATTTTCCGAGCTGAGTGAGGAGAATATACAGTTTTTGTTGGAACTGAACCTAGAAATCATTATTTCATGATGAAAAGAATGGAGATCACTAATACTGAGATGATGATAGAAATACAACACAGATGTAATATTTCTGAATATTCCGATTGTGATACAGGAAGAACAAATCTGTGCATCTGCTATCTGTACAAATTTTGGATCAGAAAGAGGGGAGAGAGATTTGATTTTTAGTTGCATATTTCTATACAGATGTGATGATGAAACGTGTAATACTTCCTATCCTATAGAAAGGTAGAGATCTATGAGAGAAGTCATCTCCCTATTATGTTCTGTATGTAATAGTGGGGGGAGGGGGATTCTGCATTCTGAGGACTTGGAATAAAAGAATATATGGAAATGTTTTACATTATCCAATCATCTTCTTGATAATAAAGCATTGATGATATTTCTCGGATAAATGTCTCATCTGATGATCTCAGGTCTCAGTGTCGGATTTGGCGGTATAATAGAGCTGATTGTTTGTAACGTTCTACACATTTCAGGCGGGCAAATTTGAAATCAGAGCTGTGGGAGTTTCCATAATCAGCCAGTAATTCCTGCTGAGGCGTCGAAAAGGAAATGTGTTCTGAGATCTTTCTCCGTTTCCCCCCAGAAAATACTTGTTCAGTAGACTTTTCATTGATCTCTATAGGAAACATTCTCTAGCAGGGCGGATTCTGTATTCTGATGGGTAAAATCAATGACTAAAACTGTACAATAATGTTTTAACGATGTTTTTTTATTCTTAAACTACCGCTAAAGGGACCGGTGATTGTTTCCCGGAAGAAGAGGATTCTATATGAGGAATTTTTCAATCACATCTGATATATATAAAAAATAAGATCGAGATTTTATTTAAACAAAAACATCTGATGGAGGTTCTGACTGATGTAATCATGTTTCAGTTGGGGATGTTTGGTATGTAATGAATAATTTCTGATCTGTAAAAGTAAAGTATGGAGGACAATGAGGAGGAGTCTCTGTAAGAAGACATTGCTCTATAAATCTTTATAATAGAATAGAACTGGCAATGGCTGTAAGCACTGACACGTCTCATGATCGCCCATTGTGCTCCCCACCAAGGTGAAATCTTTAGATATCCAAGTGTCCAATCAGATCTCCCAATGAATTTCCGCATATTTCTAGGTAGGAAATGTTCTCAGTACAACTTACCTGTATTAGAAGTGTGAATAAACAATCTGCGGTTTGGGGCATTTAATAAACCAATAAATAATTGACTGCTCGCCGTAGACACAATCCGGGATCTCGGGGCTCTCTATAGAGATGTGGGAGACGGAGGAAAGCTTTGGTGCTGCAGTATAAGGATTAGAGAGAAGGTAAAGGCGGGCATCTGGATTTATGATCCGGAGCTACTAAGAATACATTTACATAATTATTTAGACCAGAAAATCGCACTAAAACCTATTTGGGTTTATCGTATTTGATACATCTCCACCCAGGCCAAAAAAAAAATAGAAAAGTTTTGCACACCATAGAAATGAGAGTACAGCTCCGCTGTGATGTATGTGGGTGGCTCTTAGAAGAGCCTTTGTGTTTGGTGAGGAGGGGGATGGGGGGATTGTTGGGGATTACTTGGTCTTGGCGGCCTTGTGGCTCTCGGTCTTCTTGGGCAGCAGCACGGCCTGGATGTTGGGCAGGACTCCTCCCTGGGCGATGGTGACGCCCCCGAGCAGCTTGTTGAGCTCCTCGTCGTTGCGGACAGCCAGCTGGAGGTGTCGGGGGATGATGCGGGTCTTCTTGTTGTCGCGGGCAGCGTTACCGGCCAGCTCGAGGATCTCAGCGGTGAGATACTCGAGGACGGCGGCCAGATAGACGGGAGCTCCGGCCCCGACCCGCTCGGCATAGTTACCCTTCCTGAGCAGGCGGTGAACACGACCGACTGGGAACTGCAGACCAGCCCGGGATGATCGGGTCTTGGCCTTAGCCCGAACCTTTCCTCCTTGTTTACCGCGGCCAGACATTGTGAGATGAGGGAGTCGTCAGACGAATATAACTAATTCCTGCCCCCTTCCTTTTATTTATACAGTCATTTCTCTGACGTCACATTCTGTGATTGGTTACATTTGAAGCCATCCAATAGCTTTGTGAATTGCTTCTACACCAATCGGTAAACGAGGAAGGAAATCATTCCACCCCCCTCCCCATCACATGACTGAATCCTCCAATAGAATAGCGAGGAGGGAGGAGCAGTGATTTGCATAGGACGCCTATAAAAGCAGCACATGAGGGCGGAGCTCCAGCACACATTCCCTGCACACAGCGGAGAGAACATATTAACCCTAATCATGCCTGAACCAGCCAAGTCCGCCCCGGCGCCCAAGAAGGGCTCCAAGAAAGCCGTGACCAAGAGCCAGAAGAAGGACGGCAAGAAGCGGAGGAAGAGCAGGAAGGAGAGTTATGCCATCTACGTCTACAAGGTGCTCAAGCAGGTCCACCCCGACACCGGCATCTCCTCCAAGGCCATGAGCATCATGAACTCCTTCGTCAATGACATCTTCGAGCGCATCGCCGGCGAAGCTTCCCGCCTGGCTCATTACAACAAGCGCTCCACCATCACCTCCCGGGAGATACAGACCGCCGTCCGCCTCCTCCTGCCCGGAGAGCTGGCCAAGCACGCCGTCTCCGAGGGCACCAAGGCCGTCACCAAGTACACCAGCGCCAAGTAATACCCCTCCCCCACCCATCACCCCAACAACACACAAAGGCTCTTCTAAGAGCCACCCACAGACATCACAGCAGAGCTTTACTCAGTCGATCAGCGAAACTTTGTCCAAGTGAAAAAATGTCAAATGATCCCAAACACGTTTATTATTGCACTTTACTGCCATAAAAAAAAAAAAAAAAAAACTTCTATAATTCTAATCCGATATTAGTAGCGCAATGTCCAAAATCTAGATGTCCTCCTTTATCTCTCCCTACATCCGAAAACCCGCCAAGTAATTCGAATCAATATTTTTATTTCGCAAAACACAAATCTCTTCTCAGAGCCCCGCATCTCTCTACAAAGAGCCGGACACCCCTGATTGTGTGTTTATCAACGGTTAAACGAGCAGTAAATTGTAACCGAAAACAAATTGTTTATTCACACTTCTAATAGAGGAGAGTTGTACTGGGAGAACATTTCCTACCTATAAATAGCCGGAAATTCATTATTGGGGCTCTGATTGTAAGTAAAGATTTCACCTGGGGGGATGGGCGATCATGAGACGTGTCAGTGCTTACAGCCATTGCCAGTTCTATCCTATTATAAAGATTTATAGAACAATGTCTTCTTACAGAGACTCCTCCATATTTTACTTTTATTTCTTCTACAGATCAGAAATGATTCATTGTATACCAACCTGAAACATGAACACACATCAATCAGAACCTCCATCAGAATTACTGTTAAAAAAGAAAAATATCAGATGTGATTGGCTGAACTTTCAAACCTCATACAGAATTCTCTTCTTCTAGGAAACAATCACCGGTCCTTTTAGCGGTCGTTTAGGAGTAAATTAAATCGATAAAATATGATCGTTGTTTTATGGTTTGATTTTAGACATCAGAATACAGAATCCGCCCTGCTAGAGAATGTTTCCTATAGAGATCAATAAAACGTCTACTGAACAAATATTTTCTTGGGGGAAAACGGAGAAATATCTCAGAATAATTATCTTTGAAATCCTCATAAGAAAGACATTACTGGCTGAAGAAGGAAACGCCCACAGCTCTGATTGGCTCAGATTTCACATTTCTTCCTTTTTGAATTTGCCGCCTGAAATGTGTAGAACGTTACAAACAATCAGCTCTATTATACCGCCAAATCCGACACTGAGAGCTGAGATCATCAGATGAGACATTTATCCGAGAAATATCATCAATGCTTTATTATCAAGAAGATGAATAGAAATGGAATGTGAAGATGATTGAATAATGTAAAACATTTCCATATGTTCTCTTTTATTCCAAGTCCTCAGAATGCAGAATCCCCCTCCCCCACTGCTACATACAGAACATGATAGTAAGATGACTTCTCTCATAGATCTCTACCTTTCTATATGACGGGAAATAAAGTATTACATGTTTCATAGAAACCTTCATTAGAGATTGTACCCGGAAATCAAATCTAAACTCTGACACCTTACTGATCACTAAGAAAAAACTACTTTATAAAGCCAGAAATCCTTTCCGGTTCAATAAAACATTTCCGGTGATTATTCCTGGGCAGTTTATAGTAAAATTGTCCTTTAGTGGATTTCACAAAGCATTTCATCTTCACAATATTTCTAATGTCTCCTATTTCAGCAATGGCGCGCACAGCTTTCCGGACAGGTTCGGGTTAATCTGTCCCTTGTGACCTCTGGCTGGGAAAGCCCCGCCCTACTGAAAGCTGAATCACACAGCTCACTCATTGGCTGATTAGAGCTCTAAGAAATGGTCCTATTAAACCTAAGCAGGCGTGGTCAGCATTAACCAATAAACGTGCAGCGCGGTCTGTATAAATAGACGCCGCACAGCCCGTGTTCTCATACTTCTGTTCCGTCTGGAGATTAGAAGCCTTTCCCAACCATGGCAAGAACCAAGCAAACCGCTCGTAAGTCCACCGGAGGGAAAGCTCCCCGCAAGCAGCTGGCCACCAAAGCCGCCCGCAAGAGCGCCCCGGCCACCGGCGGAGTCAAGAAGCCTCACCGCTACAGGCCCGGCACCGTGGCTCTCCGAGAGATCCGCCGCTACCAGAAATCCACCGAGCTGCTCATCCGCAAACTGCCCTTCCAGCGCCTCGTCCGAGAGATCGCCCAGGACTTCAAGACCGACCTGCGCTTCCAGAGCTCCGCCGTCATGGCTCTGCAAGAGGCCTCCGAGGCTTATCTCGTCGGACTCTTCGAGGACACCAACCTGTGCGCCATCCACGCCAAGAGGGTCACCATCATGCCCAAAGACATACAGCTGGCACGCCGCATCCGCGGAGAGAGGGCCTAAATACATTCTTATCTCCACCCCCCCCCCCATACCTTCTCTACACACCACAAAGGCTCTTTTCAGAGCCACCACATCCGCCTCACAAAGAGCTCCATACAACCTCATCACCCCTACTACATGCTGCAAATACCCGCTACTACATTTCTACACATTCCATCCCCGCCATCAGCTTCACCACATCTTTCTTCTCTCTCTCCCTTCTCTGCGCTCCGATCCTCAGTGTGGAAGTAAATCTCCTCTCTAACCATTCACACTTCTCTATATCTTCACTAATAGATACATTAGAACAATATTTCATGGTAAGCAAAGCTCATCTGTAACATTTCTAAACCGATCCCGGAGAAATCATTTACATTTCTGCTCTATAAAGGAGATTTATTGTTCACTAAATACAATGTAACTCATCTGTAACAATTACAGAGTAACAATTCACACTTCTATATAGATACAATGGAACAATATTCAGCAGTAAAACAAACGTTCCTATACACAGAATCTTTACTTCTTATCTCATCACTACCAGGAGACCAGAGAGAGGAAATCTGTTGAAAATAAAAAGTAATCTCCCCTCCCCCTCCTGTACACTCCACGGGGTCACCGATTTCTCAGCTCGGGTGTAGAAATCATACAACTCACTGCTAATCTCACTCACTCCTCATTCTGCTGTATGAAGAAGACATTTCCTCTCCCCGATCTATCACAGGAATCTCTCCTCTGATATTCTACAACTTTCTACAATCTTCCCTATCACACACACAGGGGTGGAGGGGACACAGCTGCACTTTCCTAAACTCACCAGCAGAGCTTACACTTTCAATCTGGAAACAATGACACCGACTGATCCCAGATCTGCCCGGAGCAGGGAGGGACGATTCATTGTCTGCTCAGCGATCTGTCCCTCCATGTTAGTACAGAATTGTGCTGGATGGAATAAGCCGTGCAAGTCAACTTTCTACTTGTTATTCACTAAGAACGGAATAATCAGATCAGTGAGATCGGAGGAGGATTTTATGTCCTCTCATTTACTGTATTATGGAGAAAAACTGTCCAATCTCAGATCTTCTAATTCTTACACCGATTAGGAATCTCCAATCTTTTGATTTTTTTAAAAACCTATTTCTGATGAATATGTTCTCATTTGGCAGAAAGGATCCTCAGCCATTCAATACTCTGAAGAGAATTTCATTTACTTTGTAACTAGAAACCAGCAAAATGTTTCTAAGAGGGGTCAGATCTGCTTCTTCAGACATGAAATATTTGTGTTTATTGATTCATTGTACATATCTGGCAGTGCCATGATTTCTACCAGTCCTTTCACACTTTTTTTCTTATTCTAGTTTTAATATGAGGAAATCTGTAACTGCTACATGTCTGATAGAGGTCAGTTCCATGATCCTACACAGATCTGATAATGAAACATGGAATCCTTTATTTCCCATCATATAGAAAGGTAGAGATCTACCGCCAGTCCATTCTCACAGTCTCTAATCTTTGTATATAAAGATATGTCTGATGAATGTAAAAGTGGAGCCGAGAGTTGTCATTTCTATCCGAATGGAACATCGGCGCTGCTAAACCGATTTCTGTTATTTTTAGGGGAAATAACACATTCTTGTAGCTGACCATTCTAACCTCTCCCATCAGTACAATTATTTCCCTTATAACGGTCACATTAAATATTGAAGATCCTTAACGATCATCTAGAAGAGGAAATGTATCCCCCCCCTCCCCCTCTCGGAGATCCCACTCATAGTGTGGGGGAATTGTCTCCGATTCGCACGACAGATGTGTCTGGTGGGGATCCTAAAGATCCTTTATATCAGGAGGGATCTCCGATTTCTTTCAGTGATTTCTCCTATAAAATGTAGATAAGATGATCTGCAAGAGATAAATGTACAATGTGTGATGGGGAACATCTGAGCTCCTCTATAATGTGCAAAGTCTATGCGGCTTCTGTTGGTTGTAGGTAGGTGTGGTTCTGTTAGGGGGAGGTGGGTGGGTGTAGGTAGGTGTTGCTGTTAGGAGGTGGGTGGGTGTAGCTCTGTTAGGAGGAGGTGGGTGGCTCTGAGAAGAGCCTTTGGGGGGTGTAGATGAAGGAGTTCTCCGGCTGCTTTGATTTATTTCTTCTTCGGAGCGGCCTTCTTGGGCTTGGCTGCTGCCTTGGGTTTTGCCGCCTTCTTAGCCGGACTCTTGGCGGCTTTTTTGGGCTTGGCTGCAGCTTTGGGCTTCTTGGGGCTCTTTGTCGCCTTCTTGACAGCTGCAGCCTTCGCCGGTTTCTTGGGGCTCTTGGCCGCCGCCTTCTTCTTAGGGGACTTTACTGCCTTCTTGGGTGACTTGGCCGCCGGTTTCTTAGGGGACTTTGCCGGCTTCTTAGCAGCAGCCAATGGCTTCTTTGCGGTTTTCTTGGCCTTGTCGCCCTCTTGCTGCTTCTTGTTGATCTTGAAGGATCCGGAGGCGCCATGACCTTTCACCTGGACGAGGTTCCCCTTGGTCACCAGCGCCCTGACGGCGCTCTTCAGGCGGCTGTTGTTCTTCTCCACATCGTATCCTCCAGCGGCCAGGAGCTTCTTGAGGGCGGCCAGGGAGACCCCGCTGCGCTCTTTGGAAGCGGCCACGGCTGTGACGATGAGCTCGGACACGCTGGGACCGGACGGCTTCTTGCTGCCTTTTTTGGCTCCTCCGGCTGCCGCCTTCTTAGCCGGCTTCTTCTTGGCTGCGGGCTCCGCTGGAGGAGCGGCGGCTGGGGCGCTCTCAGTCTCAGTCATGATTCTCAGCGAGTTTCTAAAATAGAGAATAGAAATATCTTTCTGGGGTGACGCTCTTCCTTATATACAGACGTTCTGCGCTGCTATTGGTTGATATTGAACTTGTCTTCTGCACTGCTATTGGTTACACCTTAGACACGCCCATTGACTCTCATTCCAGTGCTGGAGAATCTTCTCTCTCTTCTTGTGTTTCCCTGGCAGAGAGAAAAACGATTTTAATATGAAATGGAAGGATGAGCGATCTTTATCGGGGACCCGATCTGCTCACTGGACTGTCACTTATCGATCCCTCACTTTCCGCTCTCATGATCCGCTCAGGAGGCTGAACACAGAGGCTGCAAACACCTCCAACCTCCTGAGTGTGTGTCCCATTCCTCCTTCTACCTACTTTTCTACACATATTCCCATCAGAAAACAATCTTCTCACATCTCCCACTACAATCATCTTCGCATTAGACGAGTGAAGAGTGAAAATCAGGAAACATTTCCCTCTAATACACAAATCTGCTCATCTATAGCTGAGTAGAAGGAGCCTGGAACAAAAACATCAGCCAGTGACATCAGATCCTTGTGCGATGGGATGGGAGAGATTGTTAAAGATACAAAGGTGTTAGATGATGGGAGCATGTCATATTTAATGTACTTTGTATCACATTCTGCTCATCATTACAAATATATTGTCATCTGAATATTCTGAGTAACTTTATTGCCACATATTACTACACAGCTATATAGACTACTCAGGTAGAATGATTCCTTGTATCTAGAATCAGAGGTAAAATCTAGACATTCTTTCACACGGGGCAAAAGGACGATGTCAGTAAGGCAGAGGTTGGTGTCAATCATCTTTTTTTAATTATTGATATATATATATTTTTTTCCATTTTTTAAATATATAAGATAAGGGAGGGTTATAATAACCCCCTGTAAAATGTATTTTTTACCATCTTTGGTCCCATAGCCAAACGAAGAGTGAAAATAAATCCCTCCAAAGTGAGGGGATCCCTGATTCACATCAGAACTAGTGTCCACAGTGAAAGAATTCCACTCTACTACTGTTCAGGTGATAACTCAATATTTGGGATTTTATTTTACTTTCAAGCTCAGTGAAAATGGTAAACAGGACAGATAGAAAGGGGGAAATCCCCAACGAGGACACAAGCAGCAATACAAATCTGTCAGGGGGTCCTATCCCTCTCCACTCCACCCAAAATAAAGAACAAAATGTGTCTTTAGTGATCTTTTTATTATTATTACTTTAATTCTGTATTTGATTTTTTTTAAAGACGTAAAGGAAACACCAAAGGAAATGAGAAAATACATTCTCAAAGTATAGCATGTATTCAAATTGGATAGCTCAGAGAGCAAACAAATATACATTTCAAAAAGTACAGGTATGTAAGTTATTGGTCTGTATATATGATGGCTATTAGGCAAAGCAATGCAGAACCTATATTAATTCTTGTTTAAAATTCAAATAATAATTGGAACCCCGCGGGCAATCACACATGTAGATCTATTATGCAGTATTACTAGGTGCATAGTGCTGATAGATGTGTATTACCGCAAAATACTGAAGGGTGTAAGAGCAGCTTTTCTCAACCTTTTGGGACACTGAGGAACCCTTGAAATAAACTTCTGGTCTCGGGGAACCCCTGCTAAAAATTAAAATTGTAATTATCAGATCTGTGTAGGATCATGGGACTGACCTCTATCAGACATGTAGTGGTTACAGATTTCCCCATATTAAAACTAGAATAAGAAAAAAGTGAAAGGACTGGTAGAAATCATGACACTGCCAGATATGTACAATGAATCAATAACACAAATATTTCATGTCTGAAGAAGCAAATCTGTCCCCTCTTAGAAATATTGTAAACATTTTGCTGGTTTCTAGTTACAAAATAAATTAAATTCTCTTCAGAGTATTGAATGGCTGAGGATCCTTTCTATCAGTTTTCCTTTCTGCCAAATATTCATCAGAAATATCTTTAAAAATCAAAAGGTCGGAAATTCCTAATCGGTGTAAGAATTAGAAGCTCTGAGATTGGACATTTTTTCTCCATAATGCAGTAAATGAGAGGACATAAAATCTTCCTCCGATCTCACTGATCTGATTAGTCCGTTATTAGTGAATAACAAGTAGAAAGTTAACTTGCACAGCTTGTTCGATCCAGCACAATTCTGTACTAACATGGAGGGACAGATCGCTGAGCAGACAATGAATCGTCCCCCCCAGCATTGCCCTCCCTGCTCCGGGTAGATCTGGGATCAGTCGGTGTCATTGTTTCCAGATGGATCAGCGCTCAGGAAGTTTTCTATCAGAACCATTTGAATGAAATTGAACTAAACTGCTCCAATGTATTCTCTATGGAGGAGAAACCCTGACACCTGCTGGTGATAAGAGGAATGACTTCCATGCAGGGATCTGGGATAAGATACAAATGCGATTTCATGGCTTCCTTTCCGAATCCCTCTTACAAGGAACAGAATAAAACGGATTCGTGTGTGCAGTTTGATAACAAAATAAAAATTCATAGCTGGGGATCTGAGGAAATGGCATCTAGACTGCAGAATTCATCGGATTATTTTACATGTTTTTTTTTTTTTTTCTTTTGTGTCAGATAAAACCTTTAGAAGTTGGGCAGATGAGGGATCACTGCGATCAGTATTTCTAGATGTTCAACGTGGATCAGCATTAGATCCTATCACTGGATTCGCATTCCCCTTTCAATCAAATCCCTGTGTAATCATTATAATAGGTGTGCCACTACTGCACCTTTCACACGTAAATATACCGAAAATATCTATCTATCTATCTATCTATCTATCTATCTATCTATCTATCTATCTATCTATCTATCTATCTATCTATCTGTCTATCTATCTGTCTATCTGTCTGTCTGTCTGTCTGTCTGTCTGTCTGTCTAATATCTTATGTGGATCTAAGATCGATCTGTCGATCTGTAGGGACTGATCCATGTGTCTATACACCTCTAATTAAACAAGTAGGCCTAAAAGATCTGATTGCTGAGAAGGGGTCATGTTTGATCCAGTGTGTATTGCTGCAGAATAACACATGAAACGATATAGTGCAATGATGGGGTGAGATTGGTTGGTGTATGTAGACTGAGGGATGGAATTGGTTTGTACTCTGGTTATGTGTAGCAGCTGTGCCGGGTCCTATCCCATTCTAATAGAAGATGATGAGAGATCCGGGATTCTGGACACATAATACAATGTGTGACCTCTCATCTGTTCCAGGACTCTGGGGGAACATGACTTGTGAGAGATCAGCAAAGGGTTCTAGATGTCCCAATCCATCCGTGCAGTGTATGACCTGAAGGATCCCAGAGCCGAGCGTTCATTGTGGGGACTTTATATAGTAATCTGGATAGTAAGGTCACCAGTGGAAGGTGCGGTGTCGGAACATCTCTTATAAACAGGATCGATTGAAAGGAGAACTTTATATCCAGGAAGTGTTAATGGTCTAGGAAGCCTTCTCTTGTCAGATGTAATAAAAAGTCGGTTAAACGATTGTGATAATTATTGGGAAAGAAATGGCTTTCTAGATAATATTGGAAAACTGATAATTCTTCAGAAGACAATTGTCTATATTTTGGGATGGCTAGAAGAATTTTTGTTCATCAAACAAGTTGTATGGACATTTGAGTGCGCTCATATCTCTGGTATTCTTTTTTTTGGTTGGGGTCATTTATTGAGGAGATCTGCACTCTACTAAAAGCTGGGAGGTATTACGTCTCTTTTTGGGTGGGGGTTTGAAATGCTGCATTTTACGGTATTTTTACGATTTTTTTTTACTTTATAAATCTATTTTTTTATATATTGCTATTTATATTAGGATACTTTCATATTTAATTCACCAAATGTGAATATCCCGATGTCTGTGTATGTAGTGAGGACATTTATTTGGAGGATCCTGGGTGACGTCAGAGACATGACCTCACCAGTAATGATGACGAAATGAAATCCAATGGTTACCCAAAAGAAGTGAAAAGTTGCTCTTTCTGATGAATAAAGAGCATAATCGAGCGGGAAATTTAAATCAAGGAACTGCTGTGGATTGGATGATTGTGAGCACAGAGGGGCGGACTTATTGTGACGTCTGGACACTCCCACCTCTAACCCCTCCCCGTTATTCTCCATCAGGTCCGCTTAAGCTGCATATAAAGCGAGGCTGGGTGCTTTTCCTTCATATTCGTCTGAGACACAAAGAACTTGGAGATGTCTGGTCGCGGTAAAGGAGGAAAGGGTCTGGGGAAAGGAGGCGCTAAGCGCCACAGGAAGGTGCTCCGGGACAACATCCAGGGCATCACCAAACCCGCCATCCGACGTTTGGCCCGCAGAGGGGGTGTCAAGCGCATCTCCGGTCTCATCTATGAGGAGACCCGCGGAGTGCTCAAAGTTTTCCTGGAGAATGTCATCCGCGATGCCGTCACCTACACCGAGCACGCCAAGAGGAAGACCGTCACCGCCATGGATGTCGTCTATGCCCTAAAACGCCAGGGCCGCACTCTCTACGGATTCGGAGGCTAAACCCCCAACATCCACCGCTTACCCACTTCACCCCAACAAAGGCCCTTCTCAGGGCCACCCACCTTCTCATACAAAGGGCTGATGATTCACAACTCAGACATGTCATTTCTAGATATTTATCGTAACAATAAGAACTTCCGCTAATTGTTTCAGTAAGAAATGGAATGGTGCGATGTCCAGCTGCCCATACACTCTGCTAAACATAAAGCAGATTGAACAATCAGAGATGTAAGAACCGGACAATATTATATGTGGAATCTTATTGGGCGGTCAGTAGATCTATAGGAGATTGTACAGTCAGCACTCGGGGTGATAATCTGAGTGAGGATAATAGTTTATGCTGGAACTGAACCTAAAAGTTAATATTTCATTATGAAAAGAATGGAGCTCACTCATACTGAGATGATTCTAGAAATAGAATGTTTCAAAGATGGAATGTTTGTGAACATTCCGATTGTGATACAGGAAGAAGAAATCTGTGCATCTGATATATGTACAAATTATATATCAGGAAGAGAGGAGATATAGTTCTACACAGATCTGATAATGAAACATGGAATCCTTTATTTCCCATCATATAGAAAGGTAGAGATCTATGAGAGAAGTCATCTCACTATCATGTTGTGGGGATTCTGCATTCTGAGGACTTAAAAGAGAACATATGTAAATGTTTTACATTATTTAATCTTCAGATTCCTCACTAAGCGGTGAAAATAGAACTATGAAGCGTTGATATTTCTCGGATAAATGTCGGATTTGGCGGTATAATGGGGCTGATTATTTCTCTGTAACGTTCTTCACAATTCAGGCGGACAAATTTAAAATCTGAGCCAATCAGAGCTGTGGGCGTTCCTTACATCCGCCAGTGATGTCTTTGAATATTTCACAGTAAATGTGATCTGAGGATTCTGTAGTAAAATCAAATCCTAAAACAATGTAACATTTCAATGATTTTTAAACTGCCTGGAATCAGAGGGACCGTTGATGAATGTTCCACAGAAGGGAGATTTTATATCATTCAGTGCCAGATCAGCCAATCAGGGAGGGTTGTAACTTTCCATACTATTCCGGCGGGAAAATTGAGCCAATCACAGTTCTGAACCTTTTTTCTTCCTTTACAGGAGAATCCTGACTTGAATGATATCGGAGTTTCTTGGGAAGATGATTGTTTGGTAATTGCTGATTTGTAGAATGCATTCAGCAGGAATAAAGGATGGGGAATGACGAGGAGTTCCTGGAGGGAGAGGAGAAAACTTTAGAAAGGAGATTCTCCAATAATGAGTTCTTTAGATGTAGGAAATGTTCTCACTACAAGTCCCCGGTATTAGAAGGGTTAATAAGCAAGTTGTTTGCTGTCAGAGGTATTTGTAGGAATGAAAAACTTCTTTCCTGCTGAGTGATAGATGTGATTTGTTGTAAGACACAGAATGAGGTATGAGGCTCTTTGTATGTAGATGTGGGTGGCTCTGAGAAGAGCCTTTGTTTGTGTTTGGTGAGGAGGGAGATTGTTGGGGATTACTTGGTCTTGGCGGCCTTGTGGCTCTCGGTCTTCTTGGGCAGCAGCACGGCCTGGATGTTGGGCAGGACTCCTCCCTGGGCGATGGTGACGCCCCCGAGCAGCTTGTTGAGCTCCTCGTCGTTGCGGACAGCCAGCTGGAGGTGCCGGGGGATGATGCGGGTCTTCTTGTTGTCGCGGGCAGCGTTACCGGCCAGCTCGAGGATCTCAGCGGTGAGATACTCGAGGACGGCGGCCAGATAGACGGGAGCTCCGGCCCCGACCCGCTCGGCATAGTTACCCTTCCTGAGCAGGCGGTGAACACGACCGACTGGGAACTGCAGACCAGCCCGGGATGATCGGGTCTTGGCCTTAGCCCGAACCTTTCCTCCTTGTTTACCGCGGCCAGACATTGTGAGATGAGAGAGACGTCAGACGAAGATACTTAATTCCTGTCCCCTTCCTTCTATTTATACAGTCACTTCTCTTACGTCACATTCTGTGATTGGTTACATTTGAAGCCATCCAATAGCTTTGTGAATTGCTTCTACACCAATCGGTAAACGAGGAAGGAAATCATTCCACCCCCTCCCCATCACATGACTGAATCCTCCAATAGAATAGCGAGGAGGGAGGAGCAGTGATTTGCATAGGACGCCTATAAGAGCAGCACATGAGGGCGGATCCAGCACACATTCCCTGCACACAGCGGAGAGAACATATTAACCCTTATCATGCCTGAACCAGCCAAGTCCGCCCCGGCGCCCAAGAAGGGCTCCAAGAAAGCCGTGACCAAGAGCCAGAAGAAGGACGGCAAGAAGCGGAGGAAGAGCAGGAAGGAGAGTTATGCCATCTACGTCTACAAGGTGCTCAAGCAGGTCCACCCCGACACCGGCATCTCCTCCAAGGCCATGAGCATCATGAACTCCTTCGTCAATGACATCTTCGAGCGCATCGCCGGCGAAGCTTCCCGCCTGGCTCATTACAACAAGCGCTCCACCATCACCTCCCGGGAGATACAGACCGCCGTCCGCCTCCTCCTGCCCGGAGAGCTGGCCAAGCACGCCGTCTCCGAGGGCACCAAGGCCGTCACCAAGTACACCAGCGCCAAGTAATACCCCTCCCCCACCCATCACCCCAACAACACACAAAGGCTCTTCTAAGAGCCACCCACATACTACACAACCGAGCTGTCATACAATCTTCATGTATCGTACAATGTATTACCTTTACAAGTTTTAGCTGTTCGGATAACAGAAAATGAACTCAAAATAACATCATTAATAATCTTGAGATGAGAAGTAGGTCGGTCAGACTGGAAGGGGAATGAATAAAACCTTCCTTCTAATCTCATCCTTCTTTATTGCAGAGATCGTCTCCCCTCTCTGGCTCTATACATTTCCTATTCCTCGCCTTGTACTGCACACACCCAACTGCTCTAATCACTTCTGCTACATTGTTACAATGAAAGATTCTCCGCAATCTCCCGCCTTACATTGTTCCTTCATCTAAATATAATTTGGGGAGATCGTGGAGCTTTTATTCCGCAACACAATGGGGGATAGAAGCAAGAAAAGTGAAACATTGTATCTGCTCAGTCATCTCAGATCGGCTAATCCGACACTGAATATTATTCATAGAAAATATCACTCTTTCCGGGACGGTCCCTTCACTTCCAGGAAATAAATATGTAGAAATATTATTGTTCTGTTTTGATTTTGCACATCAGAATACAGAATTGCTCTGTTATTGGATGTTTGTTATAGAGATCTATCAATGAAAAGTCTACGGAACAAATCTTTTCCAGGCTGAAAACTGAGAATTTTCGAATAGAATTCTTTGGATCCTCATGAATACATCGCTGACCAATGAAGGCTGATAATGAAACCGCTCACAGTTCTGATTGGCTTAGATCTAAAATAGCGATTTTCAAATTTCCCGCCTGAATTGTGAAAACGTTACAGACAAATAATCAGCCCGTTATAACACCAAATCCCACTGAGATCATCAGATGAGATATTTATCCGAGAAGTATCTTTAACACTTTATTTTCAGGCAGATTCATTGATTAGTACAGAATAAACTGAAATAGAATTGGAAGATTATAGAATAATGTAAAGCATTTCCATATGTTCTCCAGAATGCAAAATCCCCACCACTGCTACATACAGAAGATGATAGTGAGGCGACTTCTCTCATAGATCTCTACCTTTCTATGTGATTGGAAATAAAGTATTACATGTTTCATTATCAGATCTGTATATGATCGGGGAACTGGTCGATAATTAACGTTTCATCTTTCAGACATGACATGTAGCCGTTTCGGATTTCCCCCTTACATCCTAAAATAAACGAAAAGTGAAAGGACTGGTAGAAATCTGTAGTAATCATGACACTGCCAGATAAATATATACAACGAATCAATAAACACAGTTGTTTAATTTCAGTCCATTCTTTGTAACTAGAAATCAGAAAAATGTTAACAATGTGTCTAAGTAAATGACATTTTCTGCAGAGTATTGAATGGCTGTGACCCCGCCCCTTCCATCAGTCTTCCATCAGGTCAGCTTTTTCTTATAAGCAAGAATGCAGGCCTTTTTTTTTTTACCGTAATATTGTATAAATATGAAATTGTTATGATGTGTGACAGACGAATGTTTTCTGTGTAATCTTCAAGGAAGAATAGCGCCAAATATGAACAGGGAATGGATGAAGAGAGGATTTCTGTACACTTCACTGTTTCCTTCATTTCTGTTACTTGTGCAAGTAAAGTCTTCTTCTATTTATTGTTGTAGTCCCACCCCTCCCCCATATAATGTGAAAAATAAAATTAGGGTAATGCGAATTTTACTGACCCTACAACAGCTCCAGAATAGGTGGAAAGAAAATCATTCAATGTTGTCTCCATCAGATCATCACAAATATGTTTAAAAACGGCAAAATGTATTGCAGTTAGTGCTGAGCTCCGACTATGTCACCCCGGAGTCATCTACTGATCCATCAAACGTTTCTCTGCGCCTTATCATTGGATTATGGGTCCCATATCCCAACAATGTGTCTAATCTAAAGGATGGAGGGCAATGGACACCAAGGAGATCACCTGCTTATCTAAACTCACATCAATTCAATGTGTTATATTAAACTTTAAAATCATATAAAAAAAAACGTAATTGCTGTTAGGACGGACAGGTGTCATTATAGCACATTGTCCCCCCACCCGGATCACAATTTTCGGTGTCTAATTATACAATCAGATCTCCCAAACATGTATGTCTGACTCCATCTTAAAAAGAAGTGGGTGACTCTGAGAAGATCCGTCGGGTTTGGTAATATAAAATAAAAATGATTGGGTTTACTTGGCGGGCTTGTGGCAGTAATATTCGAGGATTTTACCGCTTTGGAGTAAATATTTGGAAGCTGAAAACCGACCCAAGTGACGTCATTTTGGAGGAAGATGAACAGATCTATGAATAGAACTTCTACAATGTCGGCTTTAGCGGTATAATGCGGCTGAATCTTCCTAACGGCCAGTAGAATTATGGCGGGAGATTTAAATATAGCAACACGGAGCCATCATAGGCGTGGTCTATTAATAGCCAAGAGGGGAAATAATTTCTGGAAATATGGAGTACAATGTGTTCTGACATTGGAGCTCTATGTAGGTGTGCGTGGTTTTGGTTGGAGGAGTTTAGCGGTGAGAAAGATTGGAGAGATGAGAGAATGATGTCCTGTGATCACATTTCCCCTCATTACTATTCACCTGTATTACAAGTCTGAGTGTTAATAATAAGAAGACAAAGTGTTTGCCTTTAGAGTGCCATTTACCTGACAGTAATAATACAATTTATCACATTAATAAAATATATCCTTATTTAAAAATAGAAATAAATACTGCGTATGTCCGGCTCTTTGTACAGAGATGTGGGTGACACGTTTGTGAGGCTTCAATAAATATATAATAGTCATAATAATTTATTTATATATATTCTATATTTTTTGCGGAGATCATCTCCACTTTCTGGCCATTTCCTATTCATCTCCTGGTACTGCACACACCGAAGTGTTGTACCTAGAATGACCGCAAGGTGGCAGAGCTTACTAAACTCTCATGCCTCACTCAAGCATTGCTACAATAAAAGATTCTCCACAATCTCCCGCCATAAAATTGTTACTTTGAATTTGGGAAGCTCGTGGAGCTCTTAACTCGCAATACAATGGGGATAGAAGCAAGAAAAACGAAACATTGTATCTACTCGGTCAGCCCAGTCAAATCTTTGTCTATTTGTATCTATTTAAAGAATCAGCAACAGATCAATTTACATAGCTAAATCCATGAGCTGCCTGATAGGTAAATGACACAAATATGTACAAAGTATCAGCTACATACAAATCTGATTACAATAATATCACCTTGGATAACAGTCCTTTATAGAAGTTAGAAGTAGAAAATTGTTCCACGGAAATGTTTAGTGCATTTATTGGTGAAGTTACATATAATCTCCAATCCTGGACCCCCCTCCTTCGCTCCATAACTCCCGAACATCACATAACCTCGGAGCTGAACAACAAACCTTATTAAATGCTCTTGGACCAAGGCTGGAAAATTAAAAAGTGCCCTTTTTAAATGTATAATTATTTATTTGTTATTTTTGTATTTAGATTTTTAAGTGCTTCAGAATAAAAATGAATGTTTGAATTTAGTCAACTAGAAAAATAAAACCGCTGAACACCCCCCCCCCCCCCAAAGAAAAAAAAAAAAAAAAAAAAAAAAAAAGGTTAATATCCTCAAAATTTTACAAAATCACAAAAAAAAAAAAAAAAAAAACACAAATGCATCAATTTTGCACCTTTAAAGCAGGTGCACCCACCAAGTAATGGAATCTTCAACAAGTGGTGTTTGAACCAATAATGTGTTAGTTTATAGACACTATTTAAGCAGCAAACAATATATTGCTGCTAACATTAATAGGTTACATCTGAATCAGGGCCATCTCACTGAATGGGCATGCTGGGCAGTTGCCAAGGGGCCCCACTTGCCCAGCACTAGTCCCAATTCCCATGTGCATCCCACCGCCAACCTTAACAGGTGGCAAGCGCCTGTCGTCCCTGCACTGCTGTTAGGCCACTTGGGCCGTGGAGAGGGAGCCCACAACTGCAGGAATGCCTGTCTACCTCCACTGGAACTGTTTGTGTTCACCAGACCCAGCCGCTGAACTTGGAAGCTGTCATTAGCCTGGCACTACTGTACCACTAAATATTGCCTTATCGATAATTTGCATTTTTATTCTCGTGGGTGATTGTGTAGGCAGTGCCCCAGTGCGCTGCATTGCCTGAGGCCCTTTAATGCTCTTAAGATGGCACTGATCCAAATTTCACATGTCAGAATTTAAAGTCCACAATAAAGTGACAGTACTCTAATAGTACTCAGTGGGCTTTGTATAGAATACACTGACTGGAAACATCAGGCTGTAAAGTAGTTGAGACAGCACTGATGAGGTCTATACTTAGACATACCTTTCCACTGTCCTTCTGTACTCAGTTAACAGCTCTTGATAGCCCTTCTCAAACTGTTCATGCCCTGTTTTCAGATCTATTAGGTTCATCTGGTCTGTAAGCTCCTCTGGTTTTAAGCATCTCCTCAGCTTGACCATTTCTCTCAGATTTTTCTTAAATGGGCCAACAACTATCTTTGTGATGTCTAATCTGTAAGGCCTGGATTTTTCAGGATCACTCATGCACAAAGCTGAAGAATTTCTTACACACATCTTGCAAGTTTTTTTTTTTTTAAATTGAAAAAAGACGTGTTTTAGGCCGAAAAAAACAGTGGTGCATCCGGCGGTTAAATAATTATTTCCAATATATAGCAGTTTACCAATGCATTTGTGGATTTTGGTGACCAAATCTGTGTTCTGGGTCCCCAAATCTGGTGTCCATACATAGCATAAATATATACTGTTAATGTACAGCAGTTAAAAGCTGCATTTTGGGGTGTTATTAAAAAAAGTTGCGTTTTAGGCCGAAAAAACAGTTGTGCACCCGGCATATAAATAATTAATTTCAATTTTACAGCAGTGAAATACACATTTTCTGTATTTTATTACAGAAATACTTGTTCTTGTTCCACAAACCACTTGTGCATACAGCGTACAATTATTATTATTATTATTTTTTACATTTCTGCATAGAAATTGAGAATCATTGTATTTTGGGCTCTAAAAACATTAGGCTGGGTCCACAGAGCATTTTTATGACACGGGCACTGCCTTAGTGAACATAATTGTTGACTACTGCCAGGTAAATTGACACCGGAGAGAGACAAATCTTTCAGCTTGGTGGGTGAATGCAAATAATGAGGAGAACATCAAATAAGGGACGTGGGTATGGTCGTGGTGGTGTTGGTGGAACTCCTGTTTCTGGTAGAGGACGTGGCCGTTCAGTGCCAACTACCGCTCCAAGTCAAACACCTTCCTCTAGTGAGAGTAGGCGACAGAATCTGCAGCGTTATTTGATAGGCCCAAATGCCGCTCTATGGATGGTGAAGCCAGAACATGTACACCCGATAGTAGATTGGGTAGCTGATAGTGTTGAGCGAACACGGACTGTATTATTCGTGTTCGTACCGAATAATTGGATTTTTGTTACCCGAACACGAACACGGACACTTTACTGTATATTCGGGTAAAAATCCGTGTTCGGTCGTTTTATTTCCGGGTTTTGCATGCTTTGGCGCTCTTTTCATGGCGGGCTTTCAACAGCCAATCAACAATTGTTTAACTGGTGTGCCTTAAGCCATCCCAGCCATGCCTGCAAATGTCTCAGTAGCTGTGATTGGCCGTCTGAAGCATGTGACCAAGTCTTTATAAGTTCGAGGCAGCCGCAGCGGCGTCATTATGCTGCTTAGATCAGGGACAGAGCACACATCAACGTGCTGGCTGCTGATTAGGGAAAGATAGGCAGGAAAAAACCATTTGTGTCCGGATAGAATTGAGGGACAGGTCGGAGTGTTTAGGCAGGGCGAGTTGTAGGCATTTTAGGGATAGAGTCTGCTGAATTATAGGGTCAGTGTCTTCTGCAAACTACAATCGATATTGCTGTGTGGGGGGTGGGGTCTGCACTCAATCCTGATCTACGATCTCTTCTCAATCCTGTTAGGGAGAGGCTGCTGCTGAATTTTAGGGTCAGAGTGTTCTACAAACTACAATCGATATTGCTGTGTGGGGTGGGGTCTGCACTTAGTTCTCCTGATCTACGATCTCTTCTCAATCCTGTTAGGGACAGAGTCTGCTGAATTTTAGGGAAACTGTGTTCTACAAACTACAATCGATATTGCTGTGTGGTGTGGGATAGGAGATAGGCAGGTGTCAGTGATCCACATCCATTTTTCTGTGTGTGGGCTGCAGTGAACACAATCTTTTTGGGGTGCAGTGAACACAATCCTTTTGGAGTGCAGTGAACAAAATCTTTGTGGGGTGCAGTGAACAAAACCTTTGTGGGGGTACAGTGAACACAATCTTTGTGGGGTGCAGTGAAGACAATCCTTGTGGGGTGCAGTGAAGACAATCCTTGTGGGGTGCAGTGAACAAAATCTTTGGGGGGTACAGTGAACACAATCTTTGTGGGGTGCAGAGAAGATAATCCTTGTGGGGTGCAGTGAACAAAATCTTTGGGGGGGGGTACAGTGAACACAATCTTTGTGGGGTGCAGTGAACAAAACCTTTGTGGGGTGCAGTGAACACAATCTTTGTGGGGTGCAGTGAAGACAATCCTTGTGGGGTGCAGTGAACAAAATCTTTGGGGGGTACAGTGAACAAAATCTTTGTGGGGTGCAGTGAACAAAACCTTTGTGGGGTACAGTGAACACAATCTTTGTGGGGTGCAGTGAACAAAACCTTTGTGGGGTACAGTGAACACAATCTTTGTGGGGTGCAGTGAAAACAATCCTTTTGGAGTGCAGTGAACACAATCTTTGTGGGGTACAGTGAACACAATCTTTGTGGGGTGCAGTGAACAAAACCTTTGTGGGGTACAGTGAACACAATCTTTGTGGGGTGCAGTGAACACAATCTTTGTGGGGTGCAGTGAACAAAACCTTTGTGGGGTGCAGTGAACACAACCTTTGTGGGGTACAGTGAACACAATCTTTGTGGGGTGCAGTGAACAAAACCTTTGTGGGGTACAGTGAACACAATCTTTGTGGGGTACAGTGAACACAATCTTTGTGGGGTGCAGTGAACAAAACCTTTGTGGGGTACAGTGAATACAATCTTTGTGGGGTGCAGTGAACAAAACCTTTGTGGGGTACAGTGAACAAAATCTTTGGGGGGTACAGTGAACACAATTTTTGTGGGGTGCAGTGAACAAAACCTTTGTGGGGTACAGTGAACACAATATTTGTGGGGTGCAGTGAACAAAACCTTTGTGGGGTACAGTGAACACAACCTTTTTGGGGTGCAGTGAAGACAATCCTTTTGGAGTGCAGTGAACACAATCTTTGTGGGGTGCAGTGAACAAAACCTTTGTGGGGTACAGTGAACACAATCTTTGTGGGGTACAGTGAACACAATCTTTGTGGGGTACAGTGAACACAATCTCATACTTCTGAAGCTTTGAGGGTGCTGCCTGTTCTATACTCCTCCTCCTCCTCCTCATCCATCCTTTTAGGTGTACAAACAATAGTAATTGGGGCCTAGTGTGCTTCTGTACGTGTGAAAAACATACACTTTTTTTTGATCATATTTCCTATTCCGCTATTCAATAAAAACCTTTGGGGCTCAATTAAATTGCGGAATATTCTGTGTCGGTACGTGTGAGATCCACCTTTCCAAGTTTTTGGGGTTCATCTCATACTTCTGAAGCTTTGAGGGTGCTGCCTGTTCTATACTCCTCCTCCTCCTCTTCCTCATCCATCCTTTTAGGTGTACAAACAATAGTAATTGGGGCCTAGTGTGCTTCTGTACGTGTGAAAAACATACACTTTTTTTTGATCATATTTCCTATTCCGCTATTCAATAAAAACCTTTGGGGCTCAATTAAATTGCGGAATAGTCTGTGTCGGTACGTGTGAGATCCACTTTTCCAAGTTTTTGGGGTTCATCTCATACTTCTGAAGCTTTGAGGGTGCTGCCTGTTCTATACTCCTCTTCCTCATCCTCCCTTTAGGGTAGGAAAAAATTTAATCGGGCCTAGTCTGTGTTTGTACGTGTGAGATACACAGTTTTTTATCCTATTCCGCTATTCAATACACACCCTTTTGGTGTAAAAAACATTAAATTGCGGCATAGTTTGCATATTTGACATTTGCATATATTGTGCCTTGTTGCGCTGTTTTGAGTACTCCACCAACATGGCCAGTGGCAATGACGCCGTTCTCAGCTTAACTATCCCACTTCTATGCCTCCTTGAAAAAACAATTCGGGCAATGATGGAAGAGGATGTGGCACAGGATGAGGAGGAGGAGGAGGAGGATGAAGAGGTAACATTTCAAAGGCTTTCAGGGCAGTCATTCGCAAGGGGCTCCGAGGGTGGGTTCCTGCACACACAAACGCCAGGGACACAATTGTCCAGCAGGGGCACAGTTCTGGAGGATGAGGAGGATGAGGAGGAGGAGGAGCTGGAGGAGGAGATGGAACCATGTTCACAGCAGGGTGGCACCCAGGCCAGCTCATGGCCATCACTGGTGCGTGGCTGGGGGAATACAGAGGACACGGACGATACACCTCCCACAGAGGACAGCCTTTCTTCGCCTCTGGGCAGCCTGGCACACATGAGCGATTACATGCTGCAGTGTCTCCACAACGACCGCCGAGTTGCCCACATTCTAACTTGTGCTGATTACTGGGTGGCCACGCTGCTGGATCCCCGTTACAAGGACAACGTACCGTCCTTAATTCACTCACTGGAGCGCGATCGCAAGATGCGCGAGTACAAGCGCACACTGGTAGACGCGATGCTGCTGGCATTCCCATCTGACAGCGGGGCCACAGTGGAAGCACAAGGCAGAGGAGGAGGAGGAGGAGGTCGCCAACTCAACCAGGGCACCGCCAGCACCTCAGAAGGCAGGGTTAGCATGGCCGAAATGTGGAAAAGCTTTGTCAGCACGCCACAACAAACAGCAGCACCAGCAGCTCAGATGGAACGTCTTAGCAGGAGGCAGCATTTTACCAACATGCTGGAGCAGTATGTGTGCACACGCCTACATGTAGTGAATGAGGGGTCTGCCCCCTTCAACTTCTGGGTCTCCAAATTGGGCACATGGCCTGAGCTTGCCCTTTACGCCTTGGAGGTGCTGGCGTGCCCTGCAGCCAGTGTATTATCTGAACGGGTATTTAGCACGGCTGGGGGTGTTATAACAGACAAGCGCAGCCGCCTGTCCAGAGACAATGTGGACAAGCTCATGTTCATTAAAATGAACCAGGCATGGATCCCACGGGACTTTTCCGTACCTTGTGCAGAATAGCAATGGATACCGACCTTACCCAGCCATTGTTCAATTTTTGCTCTTTCTCACTCTTTTGGGGTGTACCCTCATTTAAAATTTGTGAAAAAAAGCAGTGTTGGATACCTCGTCCTCCTCCTCAGGGCCAGATTAACGTAGGGGCTATTGGAGCTGCAGCTCCATGCAGGCCCCTACCTTTTATATAGGCCCCGGGTTGGCCATATTCACTGTGACCGCTCTTCTGTCACTTGTAAACACAGAAGTCTGGCTTCTATGCTCGCTTCCCCAGGCAGCACCCTCAGAACCTCCCCACACAGCGCGAAGGCCGGACAAGGAGGGACAGTTGCCGATGCATGGATGTGTTTATGGGCTTCAGAGACAGCATCCCATGTTGAATTAGGCATGCATGGCTGAACCCTTCCTCCTCTGGGTGCATGCCAAGGCACGGCCCTTAAGGCCCTTCAAAATCCTCAGCACCAAGACCATGATGCTCTTAATCCGGCCCTGGTCCTCCTCCACCGCCGCTTCCACCTACACCGCCCATAGGTGTGCGCAGCCTATTGCATTAGGGTGTGCACCCCAAAGTTGAAATACACATGCATGTGTTTGCCTACATGTACATGGCCCCGATACATTACTCTCCCTGCTGGCAAAGAGAAATAGAGCAGAGCAGGTGCGAGGGAGATCTTTCCCATCTCCTCACTGGCAAACAGAGCGATAATGCTATGTGCCCTAGGTGATTAGGGTGTGCCCAGGTACACCAGGCACACCCTGTGCGCACGCCTATGACACCGCCACATCCACCACCACCTCAACCTCCCTCCTACTCCTTATGGGCCTCGTCCTTCAGAGATGAAGAACATTGTTTTATTTTTCTGTTTTTTTTTTTGTTGTTTTAAGTTATTTCCCTATCCACATTTGTTTGCAGAGCACTTGCCATGCTCTTAACTACGTTTTGCTGCCATTTGCAGCACTCTAGCCCTTTCCATTGGTGTTTTAGAGCCATTTTAGTGCCTTAAAGTTCGGGTCCCCATTGACTTCAATGGGGTTCGGTGTCCGGGAAAAGTTCGGTAAAAGTCCGGGACACGGACCCGGACTTTTTTTTAAAGTTCGGCCGAACCCGTCGAACACGGACATCTAGGTGTCCGCTCAACCCTAGTAGCTGACAGTGCCTCCAGTTCCTTCACAGTATCTAACACCCAGTCCTCTGCAGAAAGCTCAGAGTTGGCACCTGCAGCTCATGCCCATCAGTCTTCCACCTCACTCCCTTGCAAATCAGCCAAGCAGTCAGAGCCCCAAATCATGCAGGAAAGTCGTATGCTTTTTGATGACTCTGTTGCCAGGGTTTTTGCTGAACCACTTTTGTTGCATGATAAGGACATGGGAATATCTTCACAAAACGCCTCTGATGATGACGAAACACAGGTGCCAACTGCTGAGGCTTTCTGCAATGTGCAGACCGACGAGAAGGGGAGGGGTCATGAATGGGTGGAAGATGATGTGGAGGATGATGAAGTCCTAGACCCAGACTGGACTGAAGGTCGTGGTAGTGAGGCGTGCAGTTATGAGGAAGAGGCAGTGGTCGCACAGAGGCAACAGCACGGCAAAAGAGGGAGCAGGGTGCAAAAGTGCAGCGGGCATTCCAGAGACAGTACGCCTGCTACTGTCCACCGCACCCAGGCACCAAGTACACCAAGGCCTGCTCCAAGGAGTTTATTGGCATGGCAGTTCTTCACACAATGCCCTGACGACAAGAGATGAGTGGTTTGCATGTTGTGCCATCAGAGCCTGAAGCGAGGCATAAACGTTCTTAACCTGAGCACAACCTCAATGACCAGGCATCTACATGCAAATCATGAACTGCATTGGAGTAAACACCTTAAAAACAAGGAACTCTCTCATGCTCCTCCTGCTCCCTCTTCTGCTGCTGCCCCGTCCTCTCCCTCCACCTCTGGCGTCACCGTGACACCTGGCGACCAGCAAACAGAGGATGTTCCACTAACACCACCACATACGACACCATCACCAAGCATCTCCAACATGTCACACGGCAGCATTCAGCTGTCAATCTCCCAAACATTGGAGAGAAGGAGGAAATACCCACCTACCCACCCTAAAGCCCTGGCCCTGAATGCCAGCATTTCAAAATTACTGGCCTTTGAAATGCTGTCATTCCGTCTGGTGGAGACGGACTGTTTCAAACAGCTGATGGCGGTGGCTGTCCCCCAGTATGTTGTTCCCAACCGCCACAAAATTTCCAGGCGAGCCGCCCCTTCCCTGCACAACCAAGTGGAGGATAAAATCAAGTGTGCGCTATGCAACGCCATCTGTGGCAAGGTCCACATAACCACAGACACATGGACCAGTAATCACAGCCAGGGTTGCTATATCTCCCTAACTGCACACTGGGTAATTGTAGTGGCAGCTGGGCCCGAGGCGGATGGCGGTTTTGTGCATGTCCTTCCACCACCGAGGATCGCAGGGCATTATTTGTTGCATCCTGTTGCTTCCTCCTCCTACTCCACATCATCCTCCTCCTCCTCCTACTCCTCATATACCACCCCCACATCCGGTCATCGAAAGAACCTCACCCCCAAATTCAACACAGCCCAGGGTAAACGTCAGCAGGCGATTTTAAAACTCATGTGTTTGGCTGACAAACCGCACACCACTCACCGCACAGGAGCTTTGGAGGGGCATAGAACAGCAGACTGCTGACTGGTTGCTGCCGCTGAGCCTCAAGCCCGGCCTGGTGGTGTGTGATAATGGGTGAAATCTCGTTGCAGCTCTGGGACTAGCCGGTTTGACGCACATCCCTTGCCTGGCGCATGTTCTGAATCTGGTGGTGCAGAAGTTTCTTAAAAACTACCCAGACATGTCAGAGCTGCTGCTGAAAGTGTGGTCCATATGTACGCACATTAGCCCACATGGGTCTACCTGACAGCTAATTACGTAGCATTCTGTGGCTGAAGGTACATTAGGCATTCACACAGTATATACAGAAGCAAGTGTCGGCCTGTATAGGCTGCAAAAATTATCTCACATGGTTTGAACTGACAGTAAAAAACTTAGTTTTTGATGGCTAGAGGTACGGTAGGCATTCACAGTACACAGAACTGTAAGTGTCGGACTGTATAGGCTCCAAAAATTAGCTCACATGGTTTGAACTGACAGCAAAAAACGTAGTTTTTGATGGCTAGAGGTATGGTAGGCGTTCACAGTACACAGAACCGTAAGTGTCGGCCGTTATAGGCTCCAAAAATTAGCTCACATGGTTTGAACTGACAGCAAAGAACTTAGTATTTGGTGGCTGGAGGTACATTAGGCATTCAAAGAAAAAAATAATTGCTGGCCCTGAAAGGCCCCCAAAATAGCCATTCAATGGACATGAAATGCCTTTTAATGCCGCTGTATGTAGCGAAGCCAAGGACCAGGAATTGTTGTGGGTGGAGAAATTTCGATGTAACCTGGTCTACTGGTCACATGTGTTGAATTCCTCAGAGATCCATGCCTCATTCATTTTTATAAATGTAAGGTAGTCTACACTGTCATGAGCTAGGCGAGTGCGCTTATCGGTCCCGATCCCCCCTGCTGCGCTGAACGTCCTTTCGGACAGGACACTGGATGGGGGGCAAGCCAACATTTCCATTGCAAATTGTGCAAGCTCTGGCCAGAGGTCAAGCCTGCCCACCCAGTAGTCCAGGGGTTCATCACTCCTCAGAGCGTCCACATCGGCCGTTAACCCGATGTAGTCGGACACCTGTCGGTCTAGGCGTTCCCTCATGCTGAATCGGGAGTACAGCTGTCAATGGTTCGGCTGAAAGAAGGATCTCATATCTGAAGTGACCAAGACATCTTCCAACTGCCCTCTTCTTGCAGGCGCTGTTGGATTGTTACCCGCAACTGTCTCTCTGTGACTGGAAATTCCTCTGCCAGCGCACGGAAAAGCAGAATGCAGCATTTCCCGCAGCAAGGCCTGGAAGTGCTGCATTCTGACCGCCCTCTGTGAATGTGGTAACATTTCCGCCATTTTGTGTTTGTACCGGGGGTCTAAGTACGTTGACACCCAGTACATGGTCCCTGACCTTTTTTGCATTTTATACGGGGGTCCCCCTTAAAACGCTGCAGCATGTAGGCCCCCATTCCCACTAAACTGGAAGTGGTATAGTGGCCTGCTTCCAGCTCATCATCCAGGATAATGTCATCCTCGTTCTCCTCCCCCCATCCACGGATAACACCAGGGAACCCAGAAAGGTTTAAAGCATGCTCTTCTTGCTCCTCCTCATCCCCCCCAGCACCATCCTCCTCCTCTGACTCCTTTTCAGACTCCTGCTGTTGATTTGTCTCAGATGGAGTAGCACCCCCTGGGAATTCATTCAACATTGCGACTTCCTGATCTTCCTGCCCCTGCTCCTCGACGGCTTGATCAATGACACAACACAGTGCACGCTCCAGAAAGAAGGCGTAAGGTATTATGTCATTTATGGTGCCCTGGCCATGACTGATCAGTTTGGTGATCTCATTGAATGGCCACAGAAGTCTGCATGCGTCCCGCATGAGCAGCCACTGGCGAGGTGAGAAAAAACCCAAGCTCCCCAAAACCTGTCTTGCCGCCGAGTTCGAACAGATAGTCATTAATTACAAGTTTCTGCTGGAGCAGCCTATCGAGCATATGCAACGTTGAGTTCCATTGTGTCGGGCAGTCACAAATAAGACGCCTGAGGGGCAGGTTGTGTCGCCACTGAATCTCAGCAAGGCGAGCCATGGCTGTGTAAGATCTTCGGAAATGGCCCGAGATTTTCCTGGCCTGCCGCAAGACGTCCTTGACCCCAGGGTATTTAACAACAAATCACTTCACCACCAAGTTCAGGATGTTTTTTTTATTTTGGCCTGTTTCAGCGTGCTCAGCAGATTGGCACAGTTGTCGCACACCACTTTACCAACTGACAAATTCAGCAGTGTCAGCCACTGATCTGCCTGTGAACGCAAAGCTGAAAGGAGTGCATGACCAGTGTGGCTCTTGGCTTCCAGGCACTAGGGATGATCGAACGGTTCGGGTCCACCATCGGTTCGGCCCGAACATTGGGTGTTCGAGGTTCGGCCGAATTTAGAACTTTTTGCCCAAAAAGTTCGGAATTCGGCAACCAGAACCGCCCAAAATGCAATGCTTCAGGAAATGGGCTTTAAAAGCCCGTGATTGGACCAGAACCATTAGCAAAAGCCAATTGAGGGGGCAGAAGAATGCTAGGAATGTGATTGGAGTGACTAGGGGGTCCCTAGACCAATCATTAGTGAATACGCCCCCCAGTATATAAGATCGCCCCCGCCATATTCCCAGCATTGTTATACTGGACATGGAAGAGAGTGGAAGCAGTTCTGTTAATTTTACTTTAAAAGTGTCATTTAGCTATTTTTAGTGTGAGGAAAGGGATATCTAGTGTAGTTAGAGTGCTCCTTTACACTTAAGTTAGCTTCAAAAATTTAGTTTCTGTAGGGAAAGTGTTAAGTGTCAGGGGACCGTAGTGTAGTGTAGGGTTAACTGACAGTGACTGCTATGGCAGGGTGACAAAACCCTTCCATAGCAGGGTGACCGCTATAGAGAAATGATCATTTCTCTGCTTCGGGACAGGAATGTGGCTTCTCACCAGCAAGCATTTTTTAATGCTGCAGGGGCTGCCACTGCCAGTGCTTTTTTGAGGACATGTTTGATGTCAGACATGACATCTGAATATGTGTATAGGGGGTATATATAGACATATATGTCTGAATATATACCCCTAGACATATATAGGTGTGATAGTAGCAGAAATAAATGCTTGCGCTAATGAAATCATTTACAGTAATATATTTCTGCTACTATCACACCTATATATGTCTAGGGGTATATATTCAGACATATATGCCTATATATACCCCCTATACACATGTTCAGATGTTTTGCCTGCCTCAAAAGAACCCCAAAAAATGCCAAAAAAACGCTAGTGTCAAAAAAAAAAATGCCCAGGTGTGTTTTTGCTGGCATTTTTTGGGGGGTTTTGGAGGCAGGCAAAACATCAGAACTTGTGCACAGTACCACTATACACAAGTTCAGATGTTTTGCCTGCCTCAAAAGAACCCCAAAAAATGCCAAAAAAAAGCTAGCGTCAAAAAAAAAATGCCCAATCTTTATGAAGCTCATGTATGTTCCAATCTGCTATTTTAGTAAGGTGACAGGCGGCGTAATAGTTATACAGGTCAGGAAGGCCAATACCTCCTTTAGATTTTGGCCTCGTGAGAATTTTATTAGAGATGCGGGGCTGTTTGTCCCCCCCACAAAAAGGCAGTGCTGATACGACGGTAGGTTTTGAAGAAGGATGGGGGGAGCAATATGGGGATCGTTTGGAGGACATAGAGGAGGCGGGGTAGAACATTCATCTTTAGGACAGCCGCCCTGCCGAACCAGGGCAGCTGCAGCTTGGACCAGGACCGGAGATCTTTCGATATTCGTGCAATGAGCTGTGGAAAGTTACGATCGAATAGGTGTTGGAGATTAGATGGAATTTTGATGCCCAGGTAAGTGATGGAGTCCGATTTCCACGCAAATGACAGCGCTTGACTTCCGATTGGGGTAGGGTGACATTCAGCGCGAAGGACTTGGAGAAATTAATCCGAAAGTTGGAAAGAGAAGCGTACTTGTCGAACACTTTGAGGAGTGCAGGCAGAGTCGTGATGGGGTCAGTGAGAAACAACAGTAGGTTGTCTGCATAAGCGGCGATCTTGTATGTTCCGTCAGCGAAGCGAACCCCGTGAACTGTGTCGGTTTGTCTAATCTTGTGGAGAAGGGGTTCCAGTGTCATGATAAAAATCAAGGGAGACAAAGGGCACCCTTGTCTAGTACCATTGGAGATATGGAAGGCACTCGACAGAGTGTCGTTAACACGTACCCGTGCCTGTGGCTTAGCATACATTGCCATGACATATCCAAGGTACCGGGGACCTAGTCCCCAGGCGGAGAGCGTCGCCGCCATGAAATCCCACGACACCCTGTCGAATGCCTTCTCAGCATCCAGGGAGAGCAGGAACCCCTTCTGGTTAGTGGTAGAGAGGACATGGTGCAGATTAAGCGCTTTGATGGTGTTATCCCGAGCCTCGCGGCCCGGGACAAAGCCAACCTGGTCTCTATGGATCCCTTTGGGTAGGAGCGGGAGTAGCCTGTTAGCCAGAATCTTCGCGAACAGCTTGACCGGGGTGACTTCTTAACCTCTATATGGTCATATTCTGGTGACCACATTTGGAGAATTCCCTTGCTTTCACTCTACCTGATATAAATGGAACAAAGATGAGAAAGTAAATGTCTGTAATTGGGCACAGAGAGCAGTAACATCCTGTCCAATTATACTCTTCTTTACTCAAAACTCAATATATATCTATAATTTACCTATTATTCCTAATGATGGATTTCTTTTTTTTTTTTTTCCCCCAAATCAGGTGATCAGAGGGAAGGGGAGGGTGAAGGTCTGACTTTGTGTCTGGAGGTAAAGGCCTGAGAGGGAGGGGTGGGAGGGAGTTTTTGAAAGGAAAAAAAAATGATTTGCAGCAAAGTTCTTATTACTGAAATAATATTTTGTGAATTCAAATGTTGATGGATTGGCTCTTTAAACGCCAAATTAACAAATGATATTCTAGATACAAGGATATAAAACAAACATTATACATGAGTAGCCGCCAGTATAGATTTGCAGCAATATCGGACAATAAACATACTCAGAGTATAAAAACATGTTTATCATGGTGAGCAGATAATGATACATTGCATATTAAACATGACATTGTGTAATCAGCTGAGACATTTGTATGTATAACAATCTCTCCCATCACACAAGGATCTCATGTCACCGGCTGATGTTTTTCTTCCAGGCTCCTTCTACTCAGCTATAGATGAGCAGAGTTCTGTATTAGAGGGAAATGTTTCCTGATGGTCACTCTTCACTCATCTAATGTGAAGATCATTCTAGAGGGAGATGTGAGAAGATTGTTTTCTGTGTAGAAAAGAAGATAGAAGGAAGAATGGGACAGACACTCAGGATGATGGAGGTTTTTGCAGCCTCTGTGTTCAGCCTCCTCAGCAGCTCCTGACAGCTGTAAGTGACCCCCGATAAGTGACAGTCCAGTGAGCAGATCGGGTCCCCGATGAAGATCGGGCAGCGTTCTATTTCAGATAAAAGTCGGTTTTCTATCTACCGGGGAAACACAACGAGAGAAGATTCTCCAACTACTCCATGATACTGAGTGGGCGTGTCTGATGTGTAACCAATAGCAGAGCGTGAGGCTTGTTGTGTACCGACCAATAGCAGTGTAGGAAGTTTAACTATATAATCCCAGAAGAGGTGAGTGGGGAGTTTATCTGTCCAATAGACTTTCTAGAACCATGACTGAGACTGAGAGCGCCCCAGCCGCCGCTCCTCCAGCGGAGCCCGCCGCCAAGAAGAAGCCGGCTAAGAAGGCGGCAGCCGGAGGAGCCAAGAAAGGCAGCAAGAAGCCGTCCGGTCCCAGCGTGTCCGAGCTCATCGTCACAGCCGTGGCCGCTTCCAAAGAGCGCAGCGGGGTCTCCCTGGCCGCCCTCAAGAAGCTCCTGGCCGCCTCAGGATACGATGTGGAGAAGAACAACAACCGCCTCAAGGTCGCCATCAGGGCGCTGGTGACTAAGGGGAGCCTCGTCCAGGTGAAAGGACATGGCGCCTCCGGATCCTTCAAGATCAACAAGAAGCAGCAAGAGGGCGACAAGGCCAAGAAAGCCCCCAAAAAGAAGCCAGCAGCTGCGGCCAAAAAGCCAGCCAAGTCCCCTAAGAAACCGGCGGCCAAGTCCCCCAAGAAGGCAGTAAAATCCCCCAAGAAGGCAGCCAGCAAAGCGGCCAAGAAACCGGCAAAGGCTGCAGCTGCCAAGAAGGTGACAAAGAGCCCCAAGAAGCCCAAAGCTGCAGCCAAGCCCAAAAAAGCCGCCAAGAGTCCGGCTAAGAAGGCGGCAAAACCCAAGGCAGCAGCCAAGCCCAAGAAGGCCGCTCCGAAGAAGAAATAAATCCAAGCAGCAGCCGGAGGACTCCTTCATCTACACCCCCCAAAGGCTCTTCTCAGAGCCACCCACCTCCTCCTAACAGAGCTCTACATACCGACCAGGAGCCTCATTATACCTCCTACCTCCACATCCTCATCACATTCTACACTGACTACTTACACCTCATCTTCTCACAGCCACCCTCCTACCTCCTCCTCACACATCGCAACCCTACACAATCCCCTCTATAGAACAATTCCATCATACATTCATACAGCGGGAGATCCGAACGCATCGTGTGTGCATCGATATCGGTTATGCAATTCCCGGTGTCACATCTAGAAAACGATCACTTGGCAGTTTTCTCTAAAAGCTCTCATTGGTAGACAAATGAAGCACAAGCAACCGATTGGTGCAGCGGGACATTTTCAAATTGGCCGCCAAAATCTCACAGCTTTGATTAATGTAACAGTTCCCTCCCAGAGGGGAGATTGGGAATAAATAAACTAATAATGGGAACAAAGGGGTTCCAGGGGAGTTCCCCGGATTCTCCCCAGCAATGATTTGTTTTCTATACAATATGGGATATATTCTTCCTTCCAGTCTCTCCATGTGTGCAGCCCCGGCCGGCTCTGATCTCCTCTCATTACACAGTGCTAGTAGAGGACATGACTGCCCCTTCCCTAGTGACACCCCCATGTGGACGCCGGTTTATTCCCCCAATATTTTCTCTTCAGCTGATCAATCACCACATCTCTATCTTTGCCAAGAGAAAACCGATAGAAGTATCTAGAAAAACTGATGAAATTATTGTTAGGTGTAAAAATGAGACACAGAAATGGTGGATGGGAAGTCAGTGTGTAGCTGTGTTCCCCTCCCCCTCTCTATCCGGGAATTATTGTATTGGGTTAGAGAAAAAGCAGAGGAGATTCTCCAAGTATAGATTGTTCATAAAAGGTATGAGTTGTTACTTTGTGATGGATTGATGATGGAAATAATTGCACTAATGAATAAATACCGAACCCCCCATCGAACTTTTGTACTTTTAAAGGCGAATTTTGCTTCTAGAAATATGTCTCCGACAAATCGGCTACAATTCTATCAGTTGAAAACTATTATCATTGAACGGATATAAAAGTAATACAGGGTCTAGATAAAAGGAGAAAGGAATGCAGCGAAGCTTCTCTCTTCAGTGGATAAGATGAGAATTTGCAGACTGGAGTTGGGAGAAGAAAAGAGAGGGAAGCGGAGATCTCCCCGGCGGGGTAAATTGGCTCGGTGTGATCATTGTACAAAAACTCATCACTAGAATTCTATTACAGCACGAGGAACCGATCCATACATTCATCTGAAAATAATTTTATATATATATAAATAAAAGTGTAATGCAAGTTGTTTGGATTCGCCCTGCATTCGGGGTAATAGATATATAGAGCTCTGTATATAGGAGGATGTGGTGGCTCTGAAAAGAGCCTTTGTGTTGGGATGATGGGAGTAGTAGTAGGGGTGGTGGTTCCGCTCCCCCTCTATGCCCTCTCTCCGCGGATGCGGCGTGCCAGCTGGATGTCTTTGGGCATGATGGTGACCCTCTTGGCGTGGATGGCGCACAGGTTGGTGTCCTCGAAGAGTCCGACGAGATAAGCCTCGGAAGCCTCTTGCAGAGCCATGACGGCGGAGCTCTGGAAGCGCAGGTCGGTCTTGAAGTCCTGGGCGATCTCTCGGACGAGGCGCTGGAAGGGCAGTTTGCGGATGAGCAGCTCGGTGGATTTCTGGTAGCGGCGGATCTCTCGGAGAGCCACGGTGCCGGGCCTGTAGCGGTGAGGCTTCTTGACTCCGCCGGTGGCCGGGGCGCTCTTGCGGGCGGCTTTGGTGGCCAGCTGCTTGCGGGGAGCTTTCCCTCCGGTGGACTTCCGGGCGGTCTGCTTGGTTCTCGCCATCTTTACTCAACTCTCTGCTGGAACAGTGAATGTGAATCATTGCCGCTCTGCGGAGCGATTTATACACTTCACTGCCTTCCGATTGGACAATTAAAGCACAGCCCTTTTCATGATTGGTTTACTTAAAAAAAGCGTCATTTTTAAAATGCCCGCCAAAATCTGCACGTTATCTTCGTAAGTAGAGTTGTCTTCTTTGTGTGGGATGGGGGAGGGGAGTTCCTCTACATCATACAAGCGCTCTCTATTACCAAAAAGAGAAAACATTCATCAGAAATATCTTTATATTCAAAGATTAGAGACTCCTTATAGATTTAGGAATTATAGACTGTGAGAATGGACTGGCGGTAGATCTCTACCTTTCTATATGATGGGAAATAAAGGATTCCATGTTTCATTATCAGATCTGTGTAGGATCATGGAACTGACCTCTATCAGACATGTAGCAGTTACAGATTTCCTCATATTAAAACTAGAATAAGAAAAAAGTGAAAGGACTGGTAGAAATCATGACACTGCCAGATATGTACAATGAATCAATAACACAAATATTTCATGTCTGAAGAAGCAGATCTGTCCCCTCTTAGAAACATTGTAAACATTTTGCTGGTTTCTAGTTACAAAGTAAATGAAATTCTCTTCGGAGTATTGAATGGCTGAGGATCCTTTCTATCAGTTTTCCTTCCTGCCAAATGAGAAAATATTCATCAGAAATATGATATAAAATAAAAAAGATCGGAGATTCCTAATCGGTGTAAGAATTAGAAGATCTGAGATTGGACAGTTTTTCTCCATAATACAGTAAAAGAGATGACAGAAAATCCTCCTCCGATCTCACTGATCTGATTATTCCGTTCTTAGTGAATAACAAGTAGAAAGTTGACTTGCACAGCTTGTTCCATCCAGCACAATTCTGTACTAACATGGAGGGACAGATCGCTGAGCAGACAATGAATCGTCCCCCCAGCATTGCCCTCCCTGCTCCGGGCAGATCTGGGATCAGTCGGTGTCATTGTTTCCAGATGGATCAGCGCTCAGGAAGTTTTCTATCAGAACCATTTGAATGAAATTGAACTAAACTGCTCCAATGTATTCTCTATGGAGGAGAAACACTGACACCTGCTGGTAAAAAGAGGAATGACTTCCGTGCGGGGATCTGTGAAGAGATACAATGTAATTTCATGGCTTCCTTTCCGAATCCATAGGAACAGAATAAAACGGATTAGTGTGTGCAGTTTGATAACAGAATTACAATTCATAGCTGAAGATCTGAGGAAATGGCATCCAGACTGCAAAATGTATCGGATTATTTTGCATGTTTTTTTTTTTTTTTTTGTGTCAGATAAAACCTTTAGAAGTCGGCAGATGAGGGATCGCTCGGTGCGATCATTATTTCTAGATGTCCCATGTGGATCAGTATTAAACCCTAACACCTGTTGCTGAATTCCCATTCCCCTTTCAATCAAATCCCTGTGTAATCATTATAATAGGTGTGCCGCTACTGCACCTTTCACACATAGATAGATAGATTTTCGGTATATCTATCTATCTATCTATCTATCTATCATCTTATGTGGATCTAAGATCGATCTGTAATGAATGATCCATTTGTCTATACGGTGGTACACCTCTAATTAAACAAGTAGGCTAAAAGATCTGATGGCTGAGAATGGGGCATGTTTGATCCAGGGTGTATTGCTGCAGAATAACACATTAACTGATACAGTGCAATGATGGGGTGAGATTGGTTGGTGTATGAGCACTGAGGGATGGAATTGGTGTGTACCCCTCTGGTTATGTGCAGCAGCTGTGCCGGGTCCTATCCCATTCTAATAGAAGATGATGAGAGATCCGGGATTCTGGAGACATAATACAATGTGTGACATCTCATCTGTTCCAGGACTCTGGGGGAACATGACTTGTGAGAGATCAGCAAAGGGTTCTAGATGTCCCAATCTATCTATGACCTGAAGGAACCCAGAGCCGAGCGTTCATTGTGGGGACTTTATATAGTAATCTGGATAGGAAGGTCACCCGTGAAAGGTGTTGGAACATCTGTTATAAACAGGAGGATGGATTGAGGGGAGAACTTTATATGCAGGAAGCGTTAATGGACTATGAAGTCTTCTCTGGTCAAAATATGTAATAAAAAGTCGGCTAAACGATTGTGATAATTATTGGGAAGGAAATGGATTTCTAGAAAATATTGGAAAACTGATAATTCTTCATAAGACAATTGTCTAAATGTTGGGGTGGCTAGAAGAATTTTAGTTTCCATATTGATGGAAAAAAAGGGGGAGGGCAGTTGTATGGACATTTGAGTGCGCTCACATCTCTGGTATTCTTCTTTCTTTTTTTCCGGTTGGGGTCATTTATCTAGGAGATCTGCACTCTACTAAAAGCTGGGAGGTATTATGTCTCGTTTTGGGTGGGGTAGGGGTGTTACAAATGCTGCATTTTATGGTATTTTTGCGATTTCTATGTACTTCATAATATATTATTTTATATATTCTTTTTTTATATTAGGATACTATTATATTTTATTCACTGAATGTGTCTGTGTATGTAGTGAGGACATTTATTTGGAGGATCCTGGGTGACGTCAGAGACATGACCTCACCAGTAATGATGATCAGGTAACATCCAATGGTCACCCAAAAGGAGTGAAATGTTGTTCTTTCTATTGAACAAAGAGCATCATCGAGCGGGAAATTCAAATCACGGAACTGCTGAGGATTGGATGATTGAGAGCACAGAGAGGCGGACTTATTGTGACGTCAGGACGCGCCCTCCTCCCACCCCTCCCCCTTATTCTCCATCAGGTCCGCCTATGCTGCATATAAAGCGAGGCTGGGTGCTTTTCCTTCACATTCGTCTGTTACACGAAGAGCTTGGAGATGTCTGGTCGCGGTAAAGGAGGAAAGGGTCTGGGGAAAGGAGGCGCTAAGCGCCACAGGAAGGTGCTCCGGGACAACATCCAGGGCATCACCAAACCCGCCATCCGACGTTTGGCCCGCAGAGGGGGTGTTAAGCGCATCTCCGGTCTCATCTATGAGGAGACCCGCGGAGTGCTCAAAGTTTTCCTGGAGAATGTCATCCGCGATGCCGTCACCTACACCGAGCACGCCAAGAGGAAGACCGTCACCGCCATGGATGTCGTCTATGCCCTAAAACGCCAGGGCCGCACTCTCTACGGATTCGGAGGCTAAACCCCAACATCCACCGCTTACCCACTTCACCCCAACAAAGGTCCTTCTCAGGGCCACCCACCTTCTCATACAAAGAGCTGTAACCATTTATTTCTCTTAGATCAACTTTTAGCACGTCGGAATGAAAGCTTTTTAGCTAAACACATATTAATCCGATTGTACAACTTTATTTTACTTGGAATACAACAGATCGAAGCGATCTAGTGTCTATATTCTCTCCGCTTACAATATCGTTAGATCACTTTATTCTTTTTCAGCTAGCTTGTTGAGACACCGATAAACCCCTTTCTTAGGCATTACTCCCAGTCACCTCACATTTCTTTATAGAAATATTCGGGGTGTGATAAGGGGACAATAAATATCGCTCAGTGACATTTCTAGATGATCATTACTCTATTTTCTCATCATAAAGACAGGTAGAAGTCATGTGACTGTCGTGTTCTGTGTATAGCGGTGGATTCCGAGCACTTGCAATAAAGGACATATTTTGGTCAGTAATAATCCGGTCACCCCTCTCTATTCTGATTGAAATTAAAGTGTTGATCTTTTTTTCCGATCAAAGTTCTCCTCTGCTGATCTCAGTATTCAGGGTCAGATTTGGCGGTATAAAAGAAATGGATTTTTGTGTAACGATTTACACAATTCAGGCGGGTGAAATTTGAAATATTGGCCAATCAGAGTTGTGGGAGATCCCACAGCCAGCCACTAATGTCTTTCCTATGAGGAGTACAAAGAAAGTGTGCGATCTCTCTCCTTTCTCAGAGTAGAGGTCACGTGTTCAGTGACTTTCTAATCTCTACAGCAGGGCGGACTCTGAAGTATAAAACAACAAAACGGACGTTTATCAATGTATGGATTATCGTTGTGGAATTGCACTGTGAAATAAAGGGGCCGTTGATGAAAGCTGCTGTATTATCGTGATGGTAGATGTGAGAGGATGGGAAGTGTAGAGAATTGTGGCGGGAAACATGAAGATTGAAGCAATCAGAACTGTGAGATGACAATGTATATTTGTGTTGCGGTGAGAGTGAAGGGGGGGGGGGGGGGGGGGTTCCTTTTCAGGTGAGAGAAGGATTGTTTATTTTTAGAATGATTTGTGATGAGAAGTAAAGGATGGAGGAGAATGAAGAGGAGTCCCTGTAATGAGAGGACATTGCTCTATAAAGGGACACTGAAAGCGTTCCAATATAAACATCTATCATCATTTCTTATTACTGCCACGTGTCATCCTAAGACATTGTTCCCCCCCATGGGGAATCACACCTTCTAGTCATAGTAAGTATTTTATTTCCTACGTGGAAAATAAATGCAATCTTTCATTGTTACAATCAGATCTCCGAATAACAATGCAGATGTATGCAGCTCTTTGTATGTAGATGTGGGTGGCTCTGAGAAGAGCCTTTGTTTGTGTTTGGTGAGGAGGGGGATGGGGAGATTGTTGGGGATTACTTGGTCTTGGCGGCCTTGTGGCTCTCGGTCTTCTTGGGCAGCAGCACGGCCTGGATGTTGGGCAGGACTCCTCCCTGGGCGATGGTGACGCCCCCGAGCAGCTTGTTGAGCTCCTCGTCGTTGCGGACAGCCAGCTGGAGGTGTCGGGGGATGATGCGGGTCTTCTTGTTGTCGCGGGCGGCGTTACCGGCCAGCTCGAGGATCTCAGCGGTGAGATACTCGAGGACGGCGGCCAGATAGACGGGAGCTCCGGCCCCGACCCGCTCGGCATAGTTACCCTTCCTGAGCAGGCGGTGAACACGACCGACTGGGAACTGCAGACCAGCCCGGGATGATCGGGTCTTGGCCTTAGCCCGAACCTTTCCTCCTTGTTTGCCACGGCCAGACATGATTCTGTGATATTGGAGCTCTCAAAGAGATGTGAATGGCTGTAGCCGCTCCCTTTCCTGTTATACTCTGAATGATATGACGTCTCGCCTTATGATTGGCCACGTTTGAAGTCAGCCAATGCTCTCTAGGTTTGTATCTAAACCAATCATTAACTGAGGAAAGAAAACATGACGTCACTGCCCATCACATGGCTGAGTCTTCCAATAGAAGAGTGAGGAGGATAGAGGCTCATTTGCATAGGACCGCCTATATAAGCAGCACATGAGGGCGGCGCCAGCACACTTTTCTCTTCTCAGAGCGGAGGAAACATTCTTCTTATCCCTTATCATGCCTGAACCAGCCAAGTCCGCCCCGGCGCCCAAGAAGGGCTCCAAGAAAGCCGTGACCAAGAGCCAGAAGAAGGACGGCAAGAAGCGGAGGAAGAGCAGGAAGGAGAGTTATGCCATCTACGTCTACAAGGTGCTCAAGCAGGTCCACCCCGACACCGGCATCTCCTCCAAGGCCATGAGCATCATGAACTCCTTCGTCAATGACATCTTCGAGCGCATCGCCGGCGAAGCTTCCCGCCTGGCTCATTACAACAAGCGCTCCACCATCACCTCCCGGGAGATACAGACCGCCGTCCGCCTCCTCCTGCCCGGAGAGCTGGCCAAGCACGCCGTCTCCGAGGGCACCAAGGCCGTCACCAAGTACACCAGCGCCAAGTAATACCCCTCCCCCACCCATCACCCCAACAACACACAAAGGCTCTTCTAAGAGCCACCCACATACTACACAACCGAGCTGTCATACAATCTTCATGTATCGTACAATGTATTACCTTTACAAGTTTTAGCTGTCCGGATAACAGAAAATGAACTCAAAATAACATCATTAATAATCTTGAGATGAGAAGTAGGTCGGTCAGACTGGAAGGGGAATGAATAAAACCTTCCTTCTAATCTCATCCTTCTTTATTGCAGAGATCGTCTCCCCTCTCTGGCTCTATACATTTCCTATTCCTCGCCTTGTACTGCACACACCCAACTGCTCTAATCACTTCTGCTACATTGTTACAATGAAAGATTCTCCGCAATCTCCCGCCTTACATTGTTCCTTTATCTGGGGAGATCGTGGAGCTTTTATTCCACAACACAATGGGGGATAGAAGCAAGAAAAGTGAAACATTGTATCTGCTCAGTCATCTCAGATCGGCTAATCCGACACTGAATATTATTCATAGAAAATATCACTCTTTCCGGGACGGTCCCTTCAATTCCAGGAAATATGTAGAAATATTGTTGTTTTGATTTTGCACTGTTATTAGATGTTTGCTATAATAGAGATCTATGAAAAGTCTACGGAACAAATGTTTTCTGGGCTGAAAACCGAGAAAAATCTCCAAAAATTATTTGGATTCCTCCTAAAGACATCGCTGACCAATGAAGGCTGATCATGAAACCGCTCACAATTCTGATTGGCTCAGATCTGAATTAGCCATTTTCAAATCTTCCCGCCTGAATTGTGAAAAACGTTACAGACAAATAATCAGTCCCATTATAACACCAAATACCACTGAGATCATCAGATGAGACATTTATCAGAGAAATATCTTTAACACTTTATTTGTAGGCAGATTAGTACGGAATAAACAGAAATGAAATTGGAAGATTATTGAATAATGTAAAACATTTCCATATGTTCTCAGGATCGCAATCTTCGGTGTCTAAATATACAATCAGATCTCATACACATGTATGTCCGGCTCCTTCTTAGATATAAGTGGGTGGCTCTGAGAAGATCCGTTAGGCTTGGTAACAGGAAAAAAAAAAAAAAAAAGAAAGGGTTTACTTGGCGGGCTTGTGGCAGTAATATTCGAGGATTTTACCGCTTTGGTGGAAAAATTTGAAGCTGAAAACCGACACAAGTGACGTCATTTGGAGGAAGATGAACAGATCTATGAATAGAACTTCTACAATGTCGGCTTTAGCGGTATAATGCGGCTGAATCTTCCTAACGGCCAGTTAAATTATGGCGGAAGATTTAAATATAGCAACTCGGAGCCATCATAAGCGTGGTCTATTAATAGCAAAGAGGGGAAATCTGGAATACAATGTGTTCTGACATTGGAGCTCTATGTAGGTGTTCATGGTTTTGGTTGGAGGAGTTTAGCGGTGAGTAGACGATCAGCATAGAAAAGATTGGAATGAAAATAGATGAGAGAATGATGTCCTGTGATCACATTTCCCCCTCATTACTATTCACCTGTATTACAAGTCTGAGTGCGATAAGAAGACAAAGTGTTTGCTTTTAGAGTGCCCTTTACCTGACAGTAATAATACAATTTATCACATTGATCAAATCTATCCTTATTGAAGAATAGGAATAAAAACTGCGTATGAACGGCTCTTTGTACAGAGACGGGGGTGACACGTTTGTGATGCTACGATTAATATATATATATATAGTCAGAATAATTTCTATATATGCTATATTTTTTGCAGAGATCATCTCCACTTTCTGGCCACTTCCTATTAATCTCCTTGTACTGCACACACCGAAGTGTTGTACCTGGAATGTCCACAAGGTGGCAGGGCTTACTAAACTTTGATGCCTCACTCAAATATTGTTACAATAACAGATTCTCAACAATCTCCCGCCATAAAATTGTTACTTTGTATTTGGGAAGATCGTGGAGCTCTTAACTCGCAACACAATGGGAAATAGAAGCAAGAAAAACAAAACATTGTATCTACTCGGTCAGCCCAGTCAAATCTTTGTCTATTTGTATCTATTTAAAGAATCAGCAACAGATCAATGTACAAAGCTAAATCCATGAGCTGCCTGATAGGTAAATGACACAAATATGTACAAAGTATCTGCTACATACAAATCTGATTACAATAATATCACCTCGGATAACAGTCCTTTATATAAGTTAGAAGTAGAAAATTTTTCACGGAAATGTTTAGCTCATTTATTGGTGAAGTTACATACAATCTACAATCCTGCACCCCCCTTCGCTCCATAACTTCTGAACATCGCATAACCTCTGAGCTGGACAACGAATGTCATTAAAGTATCTGGGAACAAGGCTGGACAAATACAAAGTGCTCTTTTTTAAAATGTATTATTATTTATGTTTTTTTTTTTGTTAGGGTTTTAAGTGCTACAGAGTAAATATAGACATTTGAATTTAGTCAACTAGAGCAATAAAATCCCTGAAAAGCACAAGGAAAGAGATTAATAACCTGAAAATTATACAAACCCCCCCCCCCCCACACACACACACACACACACACACACACACAAATGTGTCCAAAGATCAAGTTTGCACCTTTAGAGCAGGTTCACCCACCAAACAATGAAATCTTTAACAAGTGGTGTTGCTGCTCAAATAATGTCTATAAACTAACACATTATTGGTTCAAACAGTATATTGCTGCTAGCATTAACCACTTAATAGAGATGGCCTTGTGGTTCACCCGGCAGTCGGTTTGCAGCAAATTTTGCTTGTTCGCTACCCGCCAAATTTGCGAACACATGGCGTAGTTTGCGGCTGCCATATTTGTTTACATTGGGGAGAACTTTGACCCATGACACAGCCATCAGGTGGAACAGGACAGCTAATTGAAACATTTCAGCACATGGACAGTCCCCCTACCCTATAAATAGCCCTTACCTGGCGGCCATTTCACGTTCCTCTTTTTGCCAGTGTAGGGAGAGGTCTGCTGTGCTCATAAGGGAGAATTTTCTAGACACATAGCACTGTGAAGATCCACAAAAGTCCTTTTCAGGGCTGGTATTTCCGTATAGGCCTTCTACAGTCTCTTTTCAGGTTAGGGACATGTATCCAGTGGTTGCTTTAGGGGCAGTTAGAGATCGGCTGCAGTCACACAGATCGCTATGTTAATGTCCACATTAGTCCTTTTCAGGGCTGGTATATCGGTAAAAGGTCCAGTCTTTCTTCAGTATAGGGACAGGTTATCCAGTCTATGCTGTAGCGGCAGATAGAGATCGTCATCTGCAGTGACACAAATCGCTCTGTTAATGTCCACAAAAGTCATTTAAAGTGCTGCAATGTCGGTATAGGGTCTATTACAGTCTCTTTAGTATTGGGGCAGGTATCCAGTCTGTGCTGTAGGGGCAGTTAGAGATCGTCAGCAGTGACACAAATTGCTCTGTTAATGTCCACAAAAGTCATTTAAAGGGCTGCATTTTTTTTGGTATTGCTGTGCAGTGCAGTACCTTTTGATATCATATTTTCTATTCCGCTATTCAATCTACACCCTTGGGGTAAAAAGAATTAAATTGCGGCATAGTCTGTACCGGTACGTGTGAGATACACCTTTCCAATTTTTGGGGTGCATCTTCCACCGCCAGGGATTGCAGGGTGCTTCAGTTTGCCTCCTGTTCCGAACTGCTCCTACTCCTCATCCTGCCTTTAGGGTACAAAAAATAGTAATTGGGGCCTAGTCTGGGTCTGTATGTGTGAGATAGATACACCTTTTGATATAATATTTTCTATTCCGCTATTCAATCTACACCCTTGGAGTAAAAAGAATTAAATTGTGGCATAGTCTGTATCGGTACGTGTAAGATACACCTTCCAAATTTTTGGAGTGCATCTTCCACCGCCGAGGATTGCAGGGTGCTTCAGTTTGCCTCCTGTTCCGAACTCCTCCTACTCCTCATCCTCATCCTGCCTTTAGGGTACAAAAAATAGTAATTGGGGCCTAGTCTGGGTCTGTACGTGTGAGATAGATACACCTTTTGATATCATATTTTCTATTCCGCTATTCAATCTACACCCTTTGGGGTAAAAATAATTAAATTGCGGCATTGTCTGTATCGGTAAGTGTGAGATACACCTTTCCAAGTTTTGGAGCGCATCTTCCACTGCCGAGGATTGCAGGGTGCTTCAGTTTGCCTCCTGCCTGTTCCGAACTCCTCCTACTCCTCATCCTGCCTTTAGGGTACAAAAAATAGTAATCGGGGCCTAGTCTGGGTCTGTACGTGTGTGATAGATACACCTTTTGATATCATATTTTCTATTCCGCTATTCAATCTACACCCTTGGGGTAAAAATAATTAAATTGCGGCATAGTCTGTATCGGTACGTGTGTGATACACGTTTCCAATTTTTTTGGAGCACATCTTACACCGCCGAGGGTTGCAGGGTGCTTCAGTTTGCCTCCTGCCTGTTCCGAAACTCCTCCTACTCCTCATCCTGCCTTTAAGGTACAAAAAATAGTAATTGGGGCCTAGTCTGGGTCTGTACGTGTGAGATAGATACACCTTTTGATATCAAATTTTCTATTCCGCTATTCAATCTACACCCTTGGAGTAAAAAGAATTAAATTGTGGCATAGTCTGTATCGGTACGTGTAGGATACACCTTCCAAATTTTTGGGGTGCATCTTCCACCGCCGAGGATTGCAGGGTGCTTCAGTTTGCCTCCTGTTCCGAACTCCTCCTACTCCTCATCCTCATCCTGCCTTTAGGGTACAAAAAATAGTAATCGGGGCCTAGTCTGGGTCTGTACGTGTGAGATAGATACGCCTTTTGATATCATATTTTCTATTCCGCTATTCAATCTACACCCTTGGGGTAAAAAGAATTAAATTGTGGCATAGTCTGTATCGGTACGTGTGAGATACACCTTTCCAATTTTTGGGGCGCATCTTACACCGCCAAGGATTGCAGGGTGCTTCAGTGTGCCTCCTGCCTGTTCCAAACTCCTCCTACTCCTCATCCTGCCTTTAGGGTACAAAAAATAGTAATTGGGGCCTAGTCTGGGTCTGTACGTGTGAGATAGATACACCTTTTGATACCAAATTTTCTTAAATTTTTAGTGAAATCGGTGCGTGGTCCGACCACGTTATAGAACCAATAGTGGCTTCTGTGACCAATTGTAAGGTGTGTTTATCGGTCAGAAAGAGGTCAATTCGAGAGTAAGACTGTTGAGGGTGGGAGAAAAAAGTGTAGTCCCGTTCATCACCATGTAAGCACCTCCAGGGATCATACATGTCCTCATTTGTCAGAAGGGCAGCAAGGGCTGAGGGTCTGCGATTTATAGGGTTGGAGGTGTCTAAATGAATATCTACAATATCATTAAAATCGCCACAAAGAAGAATTGGATCTGATCTGAATGGTGCCAATTTGGCAAATAGGAGAGAGTAAAATTTATTTTGGGATGTGTTGGGGGCGTACACATTTACTAGGGTCATCCGAGAGTGTCCAAAGGTAGCGGATAAAATTAAGTATCTACCTTCGGGGTCAATTTCACAATGGTGTAGTGCAAACGTGATGGAGTCTCGTATGCCGATCATTACCCCTCTTTTTTTCTTTGGGGCGTTGGCAAAGAAGCAGTGAGGGAATTGTTTGTGAGAGCATTTTGGAGGGTTGGATTGTAGAAAGTGTGTTTCTTGTACACAAATAACATGTGCTTGAGAGGATAGGGCTTCCTTCCATAAGAGGTGTCTTTTAAATGGGGAATTGAGGCCCTTAGCATTGATAGAGGTGATATTGAGTGTCATGATGAGTTCTGTAGGTGGATACTAGTGAGTGGAAGAACGGGACCACAGGCTCCCGATCCCCTTGGAGAGGGAAACGGGAAGTATCAAACTGTAATACACGTAACAGTCAACAAATTAATAAACAAATAATATGAGATATCAAGAGATACTGCACAATAGTATCTATGCGGTAAGGGTAACAATTAATGACTAGACAATACCAAATTGGAGATATAAAGAGGCGCAAAACTGTCTCTAAGCCTGTGACTCAATGCAATAAACCAGTAAGAGGAAAAACGTAATAGCAAGAGTAAAAGAAAAATTGACAAGTGTGCTTGGCACACTATACCTCGAGGGTGTGGGTAGAGTGGTGATTCAACGACCACACCGGATACAGTAGTGGCATGGAAAACGTTGGAAGGGGAAACCATTAGGTTTTGTTCCTGTCAGGAGAGGGACCTTGTTGAGAGGACGTATTAGGTTGAGACTTGCCATGGTGAGGGGTGAGAGGGGGAAGCGGGAGGAGACCCCAATTTGTCAGCTTCTTGTATCCATCTTTAGGTGACAGGATAGGGACCATTTGTTGCTGGTAAGTTACCAGGAGTTTGGTAGGGAAACCCCATTTGTAGATTATTATTTTTTTCTTGAAGGATGGACGTGATAGGTGTGAAAGCTCTATGCATCTCCATTGTGGCCGGTGACAAGTCGCTGAAGAGAGCCAAATCAGTGTATGGGTCGGCAGGGGTTTTGACACCTTAGCTGTGTGGAGGATTCGTTCCTTCACATGGAAAAAGTGAATTCTTGCCAGCACATTCCTGGGCACGTCAGCAGGTAGGTGAGAAGGTTTAGCGATGCGGTGGGCTCTGTCAATAAGCAAGTCGCGTGTATCCAAGCTTGGAAGGAGCACGGAGAACAAACGCTGTAGATACTGGGTCAGTTCATTAGGTTTAACAGATTCAGGAATATTTCTGAATTTTATATTATTACGCCTGGAGCGATCCTCCAGGTCTGCAAGTTTCAATTTGATGCGATGTAGCTCTTCTGCTTGGTAATCCTGAGTATCCAATACTTCATTGTGCGCTCTAGCGTGCTCCTGAACAGTATCTTCTAAGTTGTCAGTTCTGACCTCTAGGCAATAAATTCTGTCTTGAACTTGTGATAGGGATAATTGAAGCTCCCTGTGCAGATCTTTCTGGAAGGTGAGTAGCATGGATTTAATAGCAGCCTATGAGGCTGGATTATCTGAAGCGGGAATTGCTGCCAAAGCTGGGGCTCTGTCGCTGTCTGTGTCTGCGGACCATAATTGCTTCTTAGGATGTGGGCCTTTGTATGGAGATTGGGCAGGGGAGGAAGCGAGCCTCTTACCTCTGTCTGATGTGAGTCCCGATGTGGTGATGTCAGTTGGCGCTGTAGTGTCCATCTCTCCAGTACTGATGGATGTGGGAGGGTCGCTCGATGGAGGCGATGCCTTGGAATGTTGCACCTGGGTAGTGGAGGGAGTTGGAGACCGGCCGGTCTCGTTGTCGGCACCAAGCTGTAAAGGCCGCATATTGGTGGCGTTGAAATAGTCAGTGAGGCGGCGAAGTGCAGGTGGTTTGTAACCGCGGTGCGGCATACCCTGATGCCTTGCCTGTGTGAGGGTGGTCAATGGGGTGATGTGCGACTTGGGGATGTGGCTTCAGGTTGCAGTGGATCCGGAACGTGGAGCGGAGTGTCTGACTCACGCAATCATCATGGTCTGCGGCAGACCAGGCACCCGTGTGAGAAGAGAGCTTAAATGTTGGACTAAATTTACTACATCAATGTAATGTAAACGTGAGCAAGAGATTAAAAAGCATAGATACAGCCGAGGAGAGTTAATGTCATTCTGGGGGGAGATCCTGCTATAGCTTGCTGGTTGGAGACTGAGCCTGGATATGGTCAGGTGGTTGCAATGTACAGGGTAGGTAGTTGGATATACGTCACTGCAGCAGGTAGGATATAGTGCAGGCAAAGAGTCTGGATGCAGCTGCTGAGGTATAAGGTCAGTTGGGGTATAATGCTTACCCGGCGCCCGGCATGTGGAGCACAGTGGTAGGAGAGGCCGCGGCTTCTAGGACAGCTAGGCCGCAACCTCGGGCGCCACTCTGCAGCCGTATTTCGCGTCCCAGAAGGTGGATGGCGGTCCCGGGGTGCCCAGGCAGGTGGAGGGAGTCTTCAGATTGCAATTAGGGAGACCGTAGGAGCCCGGAGAGCTGCCGCTGGACCGGACGTCGGATCGCGGCGGCCGCTAGGAAAGGCCGCGGCTTCAAAGGTGATGTAGGCCCCGAATCCGGATCCCCGGATTATCGCCAGCGAGACTCCCAAGACTTGTACCGACCTGTACAGCGGGTCTCAGAGTGTGTTCCACGATGGTGTGGAGACTGTGGATGGGGTTTGGGCGGTGGATGGCGATGGATTAGAAAGCTGGTTAGACGGAGCTCCCCTCCCAAGCGTCCAGCTTGCTCGGCTTCCGGTCACGCCCCCTTGATATCAAATTTTCTATTCCGCTATTCAATATACACCCTTGGAGTAAAAATAATTAAATTGTGGCATAGTCTGTATCGGTACGTGTAAGATACACCTTCCAAATTTTTGGGGTGCATCTTCCACCGCCGAGGATTGCAGGGTGCTTCAGTTTGCCTCCTGTTCCGAACTCCTCCTACTCCTCATCCTGCCTTTAGGGTACAGAAAATTGTAATTGGGGCCTAGTCTGTGTTTGTACGTGTGAGATACACCGTTTTATATCCTTTTTTCTATTCCGCTATTCAATATACACCCTTTTGGGGTGAAAAAAATTAAATTGCGGCATAGTCTGTATTGGTACGTGTGAGATACACCTTTTTAAATTTGTTTGGCGCATCTCCTTCCACCGCCGAGGATTGCAGGGTGCTTCAGTTTCCCTCCTGTTCCAAACTCCTCCTACTCCTCTTCCTCATCCTCCTCCTGCCTTCAGGGTACAAAAAATTGTAATTGGGGCCTAGTCTGTGTTTGTACGTGTGAGATACACTGTTTTATATCCCTTTTTCTATTCCGCTATTCAATATACACCCTTTTGGGGTGAAAAAAAATAAATGACGGCATAGTCTGTATTGGTACGTGTGAGATAAACCATTTTAAATTTGTTTGGCGCATCTCCTTCCACCGCCGAGGATTGAAGGGTGATTCAGTTTGCCTCCTGTTCCAAACTCCTCCTACTTTTCATCCTCCCTTTAGGGTACAAAAAATTGTAATCGGGCCTAGTCTGTGTTTGTACGTGTGAGATACACCGTTTTGTATCCTTTTTTTCTATTCCGCTATTCAATATACACCCTTTTGGGGTAAAAAAAATAAATTGCGGCATAGTTTGCATATTTGACTGTGAGATACACCCGTGCGATACTGTTGTTGTTTTGTTCCGCTATTCCGTGGTGCTGCTGGTAGAGCTCCTGTTGCAAGGAGAGGACGTGGTCGATCTGTGCCAGCTACACGCACAAGTGAAACACCTTCCTCAAGTGTGAGTAGGCGACAGAACCTGCAGCAGTATTTGGTGGGGCATCATGCGCCTCTAGAAGTGATGAGGCCAGAACAAGTAGAGGCGATAGTAGATTGGTTTGCTGCTGACAGTGCCTCCAGTTCCTTCACATTGTCTCCCACCCAGTCTACTGCAGAAAGGTCAGAGTTGGCACCTGCAGCCGATGTTCAACCGTCTTTCACCTCACCCCCTTGCAAATCAGGCAAGCAGTCTGAGCCCCAAGTCATGCAGCAGTCTCTTCTTCTTTTTGATGACTCTGTCAGCAGGGTTTCCCAGGGCCATCCACCTAGCCCTGCCCCAGAAGTGGAAGAGATTGAGTGCAGCGATGCCCAACCACTTATTTCTCAAGATGCCCAATCACTTATTTCTCAAGATGAGTACATGGAAGGACCATCGCAGCACGTCTCCGATGATGACGAAATGCAGGGGCCAACTGCTGCGGCACTCAGAATTGTGGAGACCGACAAGGAGGGCAGGGGTGAAGACTGGGTGGAAGATGATGTGGAGGACGATGAGGTCCTCGACCCCACATGGAATGAAGGTCATGCAGGTGACCTGAGTAGTTTGGAGGAAGAGGCGGTGGTCGCACAGAGCCACCAGCACAGCAGAAGAGGGAGCAGGGTGCAGAAGCGGAGCGGCCGTGCCCTAGACGCTACGCCTGCTACTGCCCAACGCAGCAAGGGAACGAGCGCACCAAAGCCAGCTCAAAGGAGTTCTCTAGCGTTTAAGTTCTTTAGAAAATGTGCTGATGACAGGACACGAGTGGTTTGCACCCTGAAGCGAGGCATAAACCTTCTCAACCTGAGCACAACCTGCATGATCATGGAATCTAAGTGCAAAGCACGAGCTGCAGTGGAGTAGACACCTTCAAAACCAAGAAACGTCTCTGGCTCATCCTGCTTCCTCTTCTGCTGCAGTCTCGGCCGCTCCAGCTACATCTGTAGTGATACCGGAACCTGCCACCCCGCAAACAGACGATCTGTCAGCAACACCACCACCTGGGTCACCAACCATCTCCACAATGTCCCGTGGAAGCGTTCAGCTTTCCATCTCCCAAACACTTGAGAGGAAGAGGAAGTACCCCCCTACCCACCCGCGATCCCTTACCCTGAATGCCAGCATTTAAAAATTCTTGGCCTTTGAAATGCTGTCATTCCGTCTGGTGGAGACGCACAGTTTTAAAAACCTTATGTCGGTGGCTTTCCCTCAGTACGTCGTGCCCAGCCGCCACCACTTTTCCAGGCAAGCCATCCCTTCCCTGCACAACCAAGTGGGGGAAAAAATCAGGTGTGCACTGCGCAACGCCATCTGTGCCAAGGTCCACCTAACTACCGATACGTGGACCAGTAAGCACGGTCAGGGGCATTATATCTCCCTAACGGCACACTGGGTAAATGCAGTGGCGGATGGGCCTGAGGCAGATAGCAATTTGGCGCATGTCCTTCCACCACCGAGGATTGCAGGGCGCTTCAGTTTGCCTCCTGTTCCTAACTCCTCCTACTCCGCTTCCTCATCCTCTACCGCCTCCTCATCCGGTCAGCGTAACACCTTCGCCACCAACTTCAGCACGGCCAGGGGTAAACGACGGCAGGCAGTTTTAAAACTTGCCTGTTTGGGGGAAAAAACCACACACCGCGCAGGAGTTGTGGAGGAGCATGGAACAGCAGACAAATGAGTGGTTGCTGCCAGCGAGCCTCAAGCCCGGCCTGGTGGTGTGCGATAACGGGCAAAATCTCATAGCAGCTCTGGGCCTAGCTGGTTTGACGCACATCCCTTGCCTGGCGCATGTGCTGAATTTGGTGGTGCAGAGGTTCCTTAAAAACTACCCTGATATGTCAGAGCTGCTGCAGAAAGTGTGGGCCGTCTGTGCGCACTTTCGACGTTCTCACCCTGCTGCTGCTCGCCTGTCAGCGTTGCAGCGTAACTTCGGCCTTCCCGCTCACCGCCTCATATGTGACGTGCCCACAAGGTGGAACTCCACCTTGCACATGCTGCAAAGACTGTGCGAGCAGCAGCAGGCCATAGTGGAGTTTCAGCTGCAGTACGCACGCGTGAGTCGCTCTGTGGAACAGCACCACTTCACCACCAATAACTGGGCCCCCATGCGAGACCTGTGTGCCTTGTTGCGCTGTTTTGAGTACTCCACCAACATGGCCAGTGCCGATGACGCCGTTGTCAGCTTAACTATCCCACTTCTATGCCTTCTTGAAAAAAACAATTCGGGCGATGATGGAAAAGGATGTGGCACCGGATGAGGAGGAGGATGAAGAGGTATCATTTCCAAGGCTTTCAGGGCAGTCATTCACAAGGGGCTCCGAGGGTGGGTTCCTGCACACACAAACGCCAGGGACACAATTGTCCAGCAGGGGCACAGTTCTGGAGGATGAGGCGGAGGAGGAGCTGGAGGAGGAGATGGAACCATGTTCACAGCAGGGTGGCACCCAGGCCAGCTCATGGCCATCACTGGTGCGTGGCTGGGGGGATACAGAGGACACAGACGATACACCTCCCACAGAGGACAGCCTTTCGTTGCCTCTGGGCAGCCTGGCACACATGAGCGATTACATGCTGCAGTGTCTCCACAATGACCGCCGAGTTGCCCACATTCTAACTTGTGCTGATTACTGGGTGGCCACGCTGCTGGATCCCCTTTGCAAGGACAACGTACCGTCCTTAATTCACTCACTGGAGCGAGATCGCAAGATGTGCGAGTACAAGCGCACGCTGGTAGACGCGATGCTGCTGGCATTCCCACCTGACAGCGGGGCCACAGTGGAAGCACAAGGCAGAGGAGGAGGAGGAAGAGGTTGCCAACGCAACCAGGGCACCGCCAGCACCTAAGAAGGCAGGGTTAGCATGGCCGAAATGTGGAATAGCTTTGTCAGCACGCCACAACAAACAGCAGCACCAGCAGCTCATATGGAATGTCTTAGCAGGAGGCAGCATTTCACCAACATGGTGGAGCAGTATGCGTGCACACGCCTACATGTAGTGAATGATGGGTCTGCCCCCTTCAACTTCTGGGTCTCCAAATTGGGCACATGGCCTGAGCTTGCCCTTTACGCCTTGGAGGTGCTGGCGTGCCCTGCAGCCAGTGTATTATCTGAACGGGTATTTAGCACGGCTGGGTGCGTTATCACAGACCAGCGCAGCCACCTGTCCAGAGACAATGTGGACAAGCTCACGTTCATTAAAATGAACCAGGCATGGATCTCACGGGACTTTTCCGTACCTTGTGCAGAATAGCGATGGATACCGACCTTACCCAGCCATTGTTCTATTTTTGCTCTTTCTCACTCTTTTGGGGTGTACCCTCATTTAAAATTTCTGAAAAGAAGCAGTGTTGGCTACCTCGTCCTCCTCAGGGCCAGATTAACATAGGGCCTATTGGAGCTGCAGCTCCAGGCCCCTACCTTAATATAGGCCCCGGGTTGGCCATATTCACTGTTACCCCTCTTCTGTCACCTGTAAACACAGAAGTCTGGCTTCTATGCTCGCTTCCCCAGGCAGCTCCCTCAGAACCTCCCCACACAGCACGAAGGCCGGACAAGGAGGGACAGTTGCCGATGCATGGGTGTGTTTATGGGCTTCAGAGACAGCATCCCATGTTGAATTAGGCATGCATGGCTGCACCCTTCCTCCTCTGGGTGCATGCCAAGGCACGGCCCTTAAGGCCCTTCAAAATCCTCAGCACCAAGCCCATGATGCTCTTAATCCGGCCCTGGTCCTCCTCCACCGCCGCTTCCACCTATACCGCCCATAGGTGTGCGCAGCCTATTGCATTAGGGTGTGCACCCCAAAGTTTAAATACACATGCATGTGTTTGCCTACATGTACATGGCCCCAATACATTACTCTCCCTGCTGGCAAAGTGAAGAGCCGGTCCGAGGGAGATCTTTCCCATCTCCTCACTGGCAAACAGAGCGATAATGCTAATGTACCCTAGGTGATTAGGGTGTGCCCAGGTACACCCAGCACACCCTTTGCGCACGCCTATGACACCGCAACATCCACCACCACCTCAACCTCCCTCCTACTCCATATGGGCCTCGTCCTTCAGAAATGAAGAACATTGTTTTATTTTTCTGTTTTTTTTTTTTTTTTTTTGGTTGTTTTAAGTTATTTCCCTATCCACATTTGTTTGCAGAGCACTTGCCATGCTCTTAACTATGTTTTGCTGCCATTTGTAGCACTCTAGCCCTTTCCATTGGTGTTTTAAAGCCATTTTAGTGCCTGAAAGTCCGGGTCCCCATTGACTTCAATGGGGTTCGGTGTCCGGTAAAAGTTCGGCAAAAGTCCGGGACATGGACCCGGACTTTTTTTTTTAAGT
>NW_028119815.1:0-2500 GCF_965119305.1 Pelophylax lessonae
CCCGCCCGGCCAGCTTGGGAAGCCCGGCCAGCATGGCGCGCGGCCGGAAAACGGCAGAGTCCCGCCGGCCAGCTTGGGTGGACCGGCCAGCATGGCGCGGGGTGCCGTTTCGCGGCCGGAAAAACGGCAAAGTCCCCCCGGCCAGCTTGGGAAGCCCGGCCAGCATGGCGCGCGGCCGGAAAACGGCAGAGTCCCGGCGGCCAGCTTGGGGGGACCGGCCAGCATGGCGCGAGGTGCCGTTTCGCGGCCGGTCGCCCTGGCGCGGGAGCCGACGTCCCCCCCCTCGGACTTTTTCGACTTTTTGACCACCGGGGGGTATAGCCGGCGGCGGCCTCGACCCGCACCCTCGAGGGGGGCCTCCGGAAAAATTATCTCGTGACCCCTTGGGTCCAGGGACCCCAAACTCGCACCTCGCCTAGAGGGGGTCCCCGACCCCCGGCCCACCGAGTTTCGTGTCCCTGCCGCCTACGGTTCCGGAGATATCGACCGGTAAAACCCGCAAGTTCCGTCCGCCGAGGCTGCGGCAGGACCCGGCTAGATCGCGGCACACCGCTCGCGGCGTCCCCGGCCACCGCAAAGGCTCCCGGCGGCGAGCTTGGGTTGCCCGGCCAGCATGGCGCGAGGTGCCGCTTCGCGGCCGGAAAAACGGCAAAGTCCCGCCGGCCAGCTTGGGAATCCCGGCCAGCATGGCGCGAGGTGCCGTTTCGCGGCCGGAAAAACGGCAAAGTCCCGCCGGCCAGCTTGGGAGTCCCGGCCAGCATGGCGCGAGGTGCCGTTTCGCGGCCGGAAAAACGGCAAAGTCCCGCCGGCCAGCTTGGGAATCCCGGCCAGCATGGCGCGAGGTGCCGTTTCGCGGCCGGAAAAACGGCAAAGTCCCGCCGGCCAGCTTGGGAGTCCCGGCCAGCATGGCGCGAGGTGCCGTTTCGCGGCCGGAAAAACGGCAAAGTCCCGCCGGCCAGCTTGGGAATCCCGGCCAGCATGGCGCGAGGTGCCGTTTCGCGGCCGGTCGCCCTGGCGCGGGAGCCGACGTCCCCCCCTCGGACTTTTTCGACTTTTTGACCACCGGGGGGTATAGCCGGCGGCGGCTCGACCCGCACCCTCGAGGGGGGCCTCCGGAAAAATTATCTCGTGACCCCTTTGGTCCAGGGACCCCAAACTCGCACCTCACCTAGAGGGGGTCCCCGACCCCCGGCCCACCGAGTTTCGTGTCCCTGCCGCCTACGGTTCCGGAGATATCGACCGGTAAAAACCGCAAGCTCCGTCCGCCGGGGCTGCGGCAAGCCGCGGCTTAATCGCGGCTCGACGCCCGCTGCCTCCCCGGCCGCCGGGGGCTCCCGCGTCCGGGGCCGGTTCTCCCCCTCCGCTTCCAGCTAGGGACCCCAAATTTTTCAGGGACCTCGCCCGGCCCCCTGGCCACGTAAAACGCGGAGCTCGAACCCCCCCCTCGCCCCGGGGTCCGGAGATATCGACCGGTAAAAACCGCAAGTTCCATCCGCCGAGGCTGCGGGAATCCGCGGCTAAATCGCGGCTCGACGCCCGCAGCGTCCCCGGCAGGGGACCGCCGGTATTCGGGAGCCCGCCGCTCCTCGCCCGTTGCACCCAGAGACCCCAGACTTGCACCGGATCTAGAGGGGGTCCTGGACCCCCGGCCCACCGAGTTTCGCGTCCCGGCCGCCTACGGTCCCGGAGATATAGACCGGTAAAAACCGCAAGTTCCGTCCGCCGAGGCTGCGGCAGGACCCGGCTAGATCGCGGCACACCGCTCGCGGCGTCCCCGGCCACCGCAAAGGCTCCCGGCGGCGAGCTTGGGTTGCCCGGCCAGCATGGCGCGAGGTGCCGTTTCGCGGCCGGAAAAACGGCAAAGTCCCGCCGGCCAGCTTGGGAATCCCGGCCAGCATGGCGCGAGGTGCCGTTTCGCGGCCGGTCGCCCTGGCGCGGGAGCCGACGTCCCCCCCTCGGACTTTTTCGACTTTTTGACCACCGGGGGGTATAGCCGGCGGCGGCCTCGACCCGCACCCTCGAGGGGGGCCTCCGGAAAAATTATCTCGTGACCCCTTGGGTCCAGGGACCCCAAACTCGCACCTCGCCTAGAGGGGGTCCCCGACCCCCGGCCCACCGAGTTTCGTGTCCCTGCCGCCTACGGTTCCGGAGATATCGACCGGTAAAACCCGCAAGTTCCGTCCGCCGAGGCTGCGGCAAGCCGCGGCTTAATCGCGGCTCGACGCCCGCTGCCTCCCCGGCCGCCGGAGGCTCCCGCGTCCGGGGTCGGTTCTCCCCCTCCGCTTCCAGCCAGGGACCCCAAATTTTTCAGGGACCTCGCCCGCCCCCCTGGCCACGTAAAACGCGGAGCTCGAACCCCCCCCTCGCCCAGGGGTCCGGAGATATCGGCCGGTAAAAACCGCAAGTTCCGTCCGCCGAGGCTGCGGTAATACGCGGCTGAATCGCGGCTCGACGCCCGCTGCCTCCCCGGCCGCCGGAGGCTCCCGCGTCCGGGGTCGGT
>NW_028119815.1:12500-15000 GCF_965119305.1 Pelophylax lessonae
ATCGACCGGTAAAACCCGCAAGTTCCGTCCGCCGAGGCTGCGGCAGGACCCGGCTAGATCGCGGCACACCGCTCGCGGCGTCCCCGGCCACCGCAAAGGCTCCCGGCGGCGAGCTTGGGTTGCCCGGCCAGCATGGCGCGAGGTGCCGCTTCGCGGCCGGAAAAACGGCAAAGTCCCGCCGGCCAGCTTGGGAATCCCGGCCAGCATGGCGCGAGGTGCCGTTTCGCGGCCGGAAAAACGGCAAAGTCCCGCCGGCCAGCTTGGGAGTCCCGGCCAGCATGGCGCGAGGTGCCGTTTCGCGGCCGGAAAAACGGCAAAGTCCCGCCGGCCAGCTTGGGAATCCCGGCCAGCATGGCGCGAGGTGCCGTTTCGCGGCCGGAAAAACGGCAAAGTCCCGCCGGCCAGCTTGGGAGTCCCGGCCAGCATGGCGCGAGGTGCCGTTTCGCGGCCGGAAAAACGGCAAAGTCCCGCCGGCCAGCTTGGGAATCCCGGCCAGCATGGCGCGAGGTGCCGTTTCGCGGCCGGTCGCCCTGGCGCGGGAGCCGACGTCCCCCCCTCGGACTTTTTCGACTTTTTGACCACCGGGGGGTATAGCCGGCGGCGGCCTCGACCCGCACCCTCGAGGGGGGCCTCCGGAAAAATTATCTCGTGACCCCTTTGGTCCAGGGACCCCAAACTCGCACCTCACCTAGAGGGGGTCCCCGACCCCCGGCCCACCGAGTTTCGTGTCCCTGCCGCCTACGGTTCCGGAGATATCGACCGGTAAAAACCGCAAGCTCCGTCCGCCGGGGCTGCGGCAAGCCGCGGCTTAATCGCGGCTCGACGCCCGCTGCCTCCCCGGCCGCCGGGGGCTCCCGCGTCCGGGGCCGGTTCTCCCCCTCCGCTTCCAGCTAGGGACCCCAAATTTTTCAGGGACCTCGCCCGGCCCCCTGGCCACGTAAAACGCGGAGCTCGAACCCCCCCCTCGCCCCGGGGTCCGGAGATATCGACCGGTAAAAACCGCAAGTTCCATCCGCCGAGGCTGCGGGAATCCGCGGCTAAATCGCGGCTCGACGCCCGCAGCGTCCCCGGCAGGGGACCGCCGGTATTCGGGAGCCCGCCGCTCCTCGCCCGTTGCACCCAGAGACCCCAGACTTGCACCGGATCTAGAGGGGGTCCTGGACCCCCGGCCCACCGAGTTTCGCGTCCCGGCCGCCTACGGTCCCGGAGATATAGACCGGTAAAAACCGCAAGTTCCGTCCGCCGAGGCTGCGGCAGGACCCGGCTAGATCGCGGCACACCGCTCGCGGCGTCCCCGGCCACCGCAAAGGCTCCCGGCGGCGAGCTTGGGTTGCCCGGCCAGCATGGCGCGAGGTGCCGTTTCGCGGCCGGAAAAACGGCAAAGTCCCGCCGGCCAGCTTGGGAATCCCGGCCAGCATGGCGCGAGGTGCCGTTTCGCGGCCGGTCGCCCTGGCGCGGGAGCCGACGTCCCCCCCTCGGACTTTTTCGACTTTTTGACCACCGGGGGGTATAGCCGGCGGCGGCCTCGACCCGCACCCTCGAGGGGGGCCTCCGGAAAAATTATCTCGTGACCCCTTGGGTCCAGGGACCCCAAACTCGCACCTCGCCTAGAGGGGGTCCCCGACCCCCGGCCCACCGAGTTTCGTGTCCCTGCCGCCTACGGTTCCGGAGATATCGACCGGTAAAACCCGCAAGTTCCGTCCGCCGAGGCTGCGGCAAGCCGCGGCTTAATCGCGGCTCGACGCCCGCTGCCTCCCCGGCCGCCGGAGGCTCCCGCGTCCGGGGTCGGTTCTCCCCCTCCGCTTCCAGCCAGGGACCCCAAATTTTTCAGGGACCTCGCCCGCCCCCCTGGCCACGTAAAACGCGGAGCTCGAACCCCCCCCTCGCCCAGGGGTCCGGAGATATCGGCCGGTAAAAACCGCAAGTTCCGTCCGCCGAGGCTGCGGTAATACGCGGCTGAATCGCGGCTCGACGCCCGCTGCCTCCCCGGCCGCCGGAGGCTCCCGCGTCCGGGGTCGGTTCTCCCCCTCCGCTTCCAGCCAGGGACCCCAAATTTTTCGGGGACCTCGCCCGCCCCCCTGGCCACGTAAAACGCGGAGCTCGAACCCCCCCTCGCCCAGGGGTCCGGAGATATCGGCCGGTAAAAACCGCAAGTTCCGTCCGCCGAGGCTGCGGTAATACGCGGCTGAATCGCGGCTCGACGCCCGCTGCCTCCCCGGCCGCCGGAGGCTCCCGCGTCCGGGGTCGGTTCTCCCCCTCCGCTTCCAGCCAGGGACCCCAAATTTTTCGGGGACCTCGCCCGCCCCCCTGGCCACGTAAAACGCGGAGCTCGAACCTCCCCTCGCCCCGCGGTCCGGAGATACGGCCGGTGTCCCGAGACTACTTGAACATCTGGACTTTGACTTTTTTTGGGAGACGGGGCCAGCGGGTGCCCCGACGCACAGCCTCCCCGGCGAATTCCAGCCCTTCCTTCTCGGGACCCGTCGGGTCCACCGACACC
>NW_028119815.1:35000-37500 GCF_965119305.1 Pelophylax lessonae
TTGGGAAGCCCGGCCAGCATGGCGCGCGGCCGGAAAACGGCAGAGTCCCGGCGGCCAGCTTGGGGGGACCGGCCAGCATGGCGCGAGGTGCCGTTTCGCGGCCGGTCGCCCTGGCGCGGGAGCCGACGTCCCCCCCCTCGGACTTTTTCGACTTTTTGACCACCGGGGGGTATAGCCGGCGGCGGCCTCGACCCGCACCCTCGAGGGGGGCCTCCGGAAAAATTATCTCGTGACCCCTTGGGTCCAGGGACCCCAAACTCGCACCTCGCCTAGAGGGGGTCCCCGACCCCCGGCCCACCGAGTTTCGTGTCCCTGCCGCCTACGGTTCCGGAGATATCGACCGGTAAAACCCGCAAGTTCCGTCCGCCGAGGCTGCGGCAGGACCCGGCTAGATCGCGGCACACCGCTCGCGGCGTCCCCGGCCACCGCAAAGGCTCCCGGCGGCGAGCTTGGGTTGCCCGGCCAGCATGGCGCGAGGTGCCGCTTCGCGGCCGGAAAAACGGCAAAGTCCCGCCGGCCAGCTTGGGAATCCCGGCCAGCATGGCGCGAGGTGCCGTTTCGCGGCCGGAAAAACGGCAAAGTCCCGCCGGCCAGCTTGGGAGTCCCGGCCAGCATGGCGCGAGGTGCCGTTTCGCGGCCGGAAAAACGGCAAAGTCCCGCCGGCCAGCTTGGGAATCCCGGCCAGCATGGCGCGAGGTGCCGTTTCGCGGCCGGAAAAACGGCAAAGTCCCGCCGGCCAGCTTGGGAGTCCCGGCCAGCATGGCGCGAGGTGCCGTTTCGCGGCCGGAAAAACGGCAAAGTCCCGCCGGCCAGCTTGGGAATCCCGGCCAGCATGGCGCGAGGTGCCGTTTCGCGGCCGGTCGCCCTGGCGCGGGAGCCGACGTCCCCCCCTCGGACTTTTTCGACTTTTTGACCACCGGGGGGTATAGCCGGCGGCGGCCTCGACCCGCACCCTCGAGGGGGGCCTCCGGAAAAATTATCTCGTGACCCCTTTGGTCCAGGGACCCCAAACTCGCACCTCACCTAGAGGGGGTCCCCGACCCCCGGCCCACCGAGTTTCGTGTCCCTGCCGCCTACGGTTCCGGAGATATCGACCGGTAAAAACCGCAAGCTCCGTCCGCCGGGGCTGCGGCAAGCCGCGGCTTAATCGCGGCTCGACGCCCGCTGCCTCCCCGGCCGCCGGGGGCTCCCGCGTCCGGGGCCGGTTCTCCCCCTCCGCTTCCAGCTAGGGACCCCAAATTTTTCAGGGACCTCGCCCGGCCCCCTGGCCACGTAAAACGCGGAGCTCGAACCCCCCCCTCGCCCCGGGGTCCGGAGATATCGACCGGTAAAAACCGCAAGTTCCATCCGCCGAGGCTGCGGGAATCCGCGGCTAAATCGCGGCTCGACGCCCGCAGCGTCCCCGGCAGGGGACCGCCGGTATTCGGGAGCCCGCCGCTCCTCGCCCGTTGCACCCAGAGACCCCAGACTTGCACCGGATCTAGAGGGGGTCCTGGACCCCCGGCCCACCGAGTTTCGCGTCCCGGCCGCCTACGGTCCCGGAGATATAGACCGGTAAAAACCGCAAGTTCCGTCCGCCGAGGCTGCGGCAGGACCCGGCTAGATCGCGGCACACCGCTCGCGGCGTCCCCGGCCACCGCAAAGGCTCCCGGCGGCGAGCTTGGGTTGCCCGGCCAGCATGGCGCGAGGTGCCGTTTCGCGGCCGGAAAAACGGCAAAGTCCCGCCGGCCAGCTTGGGAATCCCGGCCAGCATGGCGCGAGGTGCCGTTTCGCGGCCGGTCGCCCTGGCGCGGGAGCCGACGTCCCCCCCTCGGACTTTTTCGACTTTTTGACCACCGGGGGGTATAGCCGGCGGCGGCCTCGACCCGCACCCTCGAGGGGGGCCTCCGGAAAAATTATCTCGTGACCCCTTGGGTCCAGGGACCCCAAACTCGCACCTCGCCTAGAGGGGGTCCCCGACCCCCGGCCCACCGAGTTTCGTGTCCCTGCCGCCTACGGTTCCGGAGATATCGACCGGTAAAACCCGCAAGTTCCGTCCGCCGAGGCTGCGGCAAGCCGCGGCTTAATCGCGGCTCGACGCCCGCTGCCTCCCCGGCCGCCGGAGGCTCCCGCGTCCGGGGTCGGTTCTCCCCCTCCGCTTCCAGCCAGGGACCCCAAATTTTTCAGGGACCTCGCCCGCCCCCCTGGCCACGTAAAACGCGGAGCTCGAACCCCCCCCTCGCCCAGGGGTCCGGAGATATCGGCCGGTAAAAACCGCAAGTTCCGTCCGCCGAGGCTGCGGTAATACGCGGCTGAATCGCGGCTCGACGCCCGCTGCCTCCCCGGCCGCCGGAGGCTCCCGCGTCCGGGGTCGGTTCTCCCCCTCCGCTTCCAGCCAGGGACCCCAAATTTTTCGGGGACCTCGCCCGCCCCCCTGGCCACGTAAAACGCGGAGCTCGAACCTCCCCTCGCCCCGCGGTCCGGAGATACGGCCGGTGTCCCGAGACTACTTGAACATCTG
>NW_028119814.1:0-91161 GCF_965119305.1 Pelophylax lessonae
AATGCGATCTCCGCAGCCGCACAAGTGTGAACCAGCACTTAAAAAGCTTTGAAATTACCTGGGAAACTGGCATTGTCTGAAACCGGAAGTGACCTCCTTAAAACCGGAAGTGGCATTAAAACACTTTTCTCCTTGACATTTTGGGCTTTAAAGTGTTGTTGTATCCGTTTTGGGGACTTTTGATCCCGTTTTGACACATTTTCTGCCTCCCTAAGCCTTTGGCCAAAGATGTGAACATTTTAAGGGCAAAACCCCCAAAATATGCAAAATTTAATTTTGGGACCATTTTACCTGTGTTTTCTTCCTTTTACCAAGAAATGACCAGAGAGATGAAAAATGACTGGATTTCAGTCTTAGGCTCGGTTCACACTTGTGCAATGCGGGAACGCTGCCAATATGCAGCGTGTTACCGCATCGCATCAACGCATCTAGCAGTTCCCACTGCCATATGCGATACGCAGGGGGTGTCAATTAAAAGTTTACGACACCCCCAGTTTGATTGCATATCGCAGTGCGATCTGCAAGTAAGCACAGAATCGGATCGCACAAGTGTGAGCCACTGTGCGATTTGATTTTGATGCGACTCAAAAAATGCCTCCTGTGCGTCTTTGGTGCGGATGCAGTGCGAATTTAGCCATACAAAGTGTATGGCTGAAATTCGCACCGCACATGAGATCGCATGTAATGAAGGAGCAGTGCGCTCCGAATTAAATGCGATCTCCGCAGCCGCATGAGTGTGAACGGGCACTTAAAAAGCTTTGAAATTACCTGGGAAACTGGCATTGTCTGAAACCGGAAATGGCAAACCGGAAGTGACCTCCTTAAAACCGGAAGTGACATTAAAACACTTTTCTCCTTGACATTTTGGGCTTTAAAGTGTTGTTGTTTCCGTTTTGGGGACTTTTGATCCCGTTTTGACACATGTTCTGCCTCCCTAAGCTTTTGGCCAAAGATGTGAACATTTTAAGGGCAAAACCCCCAAAATATGCAAAATTTTATTTTGGGACCATTTTACCTGTGTTTGCTTCCTTTTACCAAGAAATGACCAGAGAGATGAAAAATGACTGGATTTCAGTCTTAGGCTCGGTTCCCACTTGTGCGATGCGGGAACGCTGCGAATATGCAGCGTGTTACCGCATCGCATCCACACATCTGGCAGTTCCCACTGCCATATGCGATACGCAGGGGGTGTCAATTAAACGTTAACGACACCCCCAGTTTGATTGCATTTTGCAGTGCGATCTGCAAGTACGCACAGAATCGTATCGCACAAGTGTGAACCACTGTGCGATTTGATATTGATGCGGCTCAAAAAATGCCTCCTGTGCGTCTTTGGTGCGGATGCAGTGCGAATTCAGCCATAGAAAGTGTATGGCTGAAATTCGCACCGCACATGAGATCGCATGTAACGAAGGGGCAGTGTGCTCCGAATTAAATGCGATCTCCGCAGCCGCACGAGTGTGAACGGGCACTTTAAAAGCTTTGAAATTACCTGGGAAACTGGCATTGTCGGAAACCGGAAGTGGCAAACCGGAAGTGACCTCCTTAAAAACCGGAAGTGACATTAAAACACTTTTCTCCTTGACATTTTGGGCTTTAAAGTGTTGTTGTATCCGTTTTGGGGACTTTTGATCCCGTTTTGACACATTTTCTGCCTCCCTAAGCCTTTGGCCAAAGATGTGAACATTTTAAGTGCAAAACCCCCAAAATATGCAAAATTTAATTTTGGGACCATTTTACCTGTGTTTGCTTCCTTTTACCAAGAAATGACCAGAGATGAAAAATGACTGGATTTCAGTCTTAGGCTCGGTTCCCACTTGTGCGATGCGGGAACGCTGCGAATATGCAGCGTGTTACCGCATCGCATCCACACATCTGGCAGTTCCCACTGCCATATGCGATACGCAGGGGGTGTCAATTAAACGTTAACGACACCCCCAGTTTGATTGCATTTTGCAGTGCGATCTGAGAGTACGCACAGAATCGCATCACACAAGTGTGAACCACTGTGCGATTTGATTTTGATGCGGCTCAAAAAATGCCTCCTGTGCGTCTTTGGTGCGGATGCAGTGCGAATTCAGCCATACAAAGTGTATGGCTGAAATTCGCACCACACATGAGATCGCATGTAATGAAGGAGCAGTGCGCTCCGAATTAAATGCGATCTCCGCAGCCGCACGAGTGTGAACGGGCACTTAAAAAGCTTTGAAATTACCTGGGAAACCGGCATTGTCTGAAACCGGAAATGGCAAACCGGAAGTGACCTCCTTAAAACCGGAAGTGACATTAAAACACTTTTCTCCTTGACATTTTGGGCTTTAAAGTGTTGTTGTATCCGTTTTGGGGACTTTTGATCCCGTTTTGACACATTTTCTGCCTCCCTAAGCTTTTGGCCAAAGATGTGAACATTTTAAGGGCAAAACCCCCAAAATATGCAAAATTTAATTTTGGGACCATTTTACCTGTGTTTGCTTCCTTTTACCAAGAAATGACCAGAGAGATGAAAAATGACTGGATTTCAGTCTTAGGCTCGGTTCACACTTGTGCGATGCGGGAACGCTGCCAATATGCAGCTTGTTACCGCATCGCATCCACACATCTGGCAGTTCCCCCTGCCATATGCGATACGCAGGGGGTGTCAATTAAACGTTAACGACACCCCCAGTTTGATTGCATATCGCAGTGCGATCTGCAAGTACGCACAGAATCGCATCGCACAAGTGTGAACCACTGTGCGATTTGATTTTGATGCGGCTCAAAAAATGCCTCCTGTGCGTCTTTGGTGCGGATGCAGTGCGAATTCAGCCATACAAAGTGTATGGCTGAAATTCGCACCGCACATGAGATCGCATGTAATGAAGGAGCAGTGCGCTCCGAATTAAATGCGATCTCCGCAGCCGCACAAGTGTGAACCAGCACTTAAAAAGCTTTGAAATTACCTGGGAAACTGGCATTGTCTGAAACCGGAAGTGGCAAACCGGAAGTGACCTCCTTAAAACCGGAAGTGGCATTAAAACACTTTTCTCCTTGACATTTTGGGCTTTAAAGTGTTGTTGTTTCCGTTTTGGGGACTTTTGATCCCGTTTTGACACATGTTCTGCCTCCCTAAGCTTTTGGCCAAAGATGTGAACATTTTAAGGGCAAAACCCCCAAAATATGCAAAATTTTATTTTGGGACCATTTTACCTGTGTTTGCTTCCTTTTACCAAGTAATGACCAGAGAGATGAAAAATGACTGGATTTCAGTCTTAGGCTCGTTACCCACTTGTGCGATGCGGGAACGCTGCCAATATGCAGCGTGTTACCGCATCGCATCCACACATCTGGCAGTTCCCACTGCCATATGCGATACGCAGGGGGTGTCAATTAAACGTTAACGACACCCCCAGTTTGATTGCATTTTGCAGTGCGATCTGCAAGTACGCACAGAATCGCATCGCACAAGTGTGAACCACTGTGCGATTTGATATTGATGCGGCTCAAAAAATGCCTCCTGTGCGTCTTTGGTGCGGATGCAGTGCGAATTCAGCCATAGAAAGTGTATGGCTGAAATTCGCACCGCACATGAGATCGCATGTAACGAAGGAGCAGTGTGCTCCGAATTAAATGCGATCTCCGCAGCCGCACGAGTGTGAACGGGCACTTTAAAAGCTTTGAAATTACCTGGGAAACTGGCATTGTCTGAAACCGGAAGTGGCAAACCGGAAGTGACCTCCTTAAAACCGGAAGTGACATTAAAACACTTTTCTCCTTGACATTTTGGGCTTTAAAGTGTTGTTGTATCCGTTTTGGGGACTTTTGATCCTGTTTTGACACATTTTCTGCCTCCCTAAGCCTTTGGCCAAAGATGTGAACATTTTAAGTGCAAAACCCCCAAAATATGCAAAATTTAATTTTGGGACCATTTTACCTGTGTTTGCTTCCTTTTACCAAGAAATGACCAGAGATGAAAAATGACTGGATTTCAGTCTTAGGCTCGGTTCCCACTTGTGCGATGCGGGAACGCTGCGAATATGCAGCGTGTTACCGCATCGCATCCACACATCTGGCAGTTCCCACTGCCATATGCGATACGCAGGGGGTGTCAATTAAACATTAATGACACCCCCAGTTTGATTGCATTTTGCAGTGCGATCTGAGAGTACGCACAGAATCGCATCGCACAAGTGTGAACCACTGTGCGATTTGATTTTGATGCGGCTCAAAAAATGCCTCCTGTGCGTCTTTGGTGCGGATGCAGTGCGAATTCAGCCATACAAAGTGTATGGCTGAAATTCGCACCGCACATGAGATCGCATGTAATGAAGGAGCAGTGCGCTCCGAATTAAATGCGATCTCCGCAGCCGCACAAGTGTGAACCAGCACTTAAAAAGCTTTGAAATTACCTGGGAAACTGGCATTGTCTGAAACCGGAAGTGGCAAACCGGAAGTGACCTCCTTAAAACCGGAAGTGGCATTAAAACACTTTTCTCCTTGACATTTTGGGCTTTAAAGTGTTGTTGTTTCCGTTTTGGGGACTTTTGATCCCGTTTTGACACATGTTCTGCCTCCCTAAGCTTTTGGCCAAAGATGTGAACATTTTAAGGGCAAAACCCCCAAAATATGCAAAATTTTATTTTGGGACCATTTTACCTGTGTTTGCTTCCTTTTACCAAGAAATGACCAGAGAGATGAAAAGTGACTGGATTTCAGTCTTAGGCTCGTTACCCACTTGTGCGATGCGGGAACGCTGCCAATATGCAGCGTGTTACCGCATCGCATCCACACATCTGGCAGTTCCCACTGCCATATGCGATACGCAGGGGGTGTCAATTAAACGTTAACGACACCCCCAGTTTGATTGCATTTTGCAGTGCGATCTGCAAGTACGCACAGAATCGCATCGCACAAGTGTGAACCACTGTGCGATTTGATATTGATGCGGCTCAAAAAATGCCTCCTGTGCGTCTTTGGTGCGGATGCAGTGCGAATTCAGCCATACAAAGTGTATGGCTGAAATTCGCACCGCACATGAGATCGCATGTAATGAAGGAGCAGTGCGCTCCAAATTAAATGCGATCTCCGCAGCCGCACAAGTGTGAACTGGCACATAAAAAGCTTTGAAATTACCTGGGAAACTGGCATTGTCTGAAACCGGAAGTGGCAAACCGGAAGTGACCTCCTTAAAACCGGAAGTGGCATTAAAACACTTTTCTCCTTGACATTTTGGGCTTTAAATTGTTGTTGTATCCGTTTTGGGGACTTTTGATCCCGTTTTGACACATTTTCTGCCTCCCTAAGCCTTTGGCCAAAGATGTGAACATTTTAAGGGCAAAACCCCCAAAATATGCAAAATTTAATTTTGGGACCATTTTACCTGTGTTTGCTTCCTTTTACCAAGAAATGACCAGAGAGATGAAAAATGACTGGATTTCAGTCTTAGGCTCGGTTCACACTTGTGCGATGCGGGAACGCTGCCAATATGCAGCGTGTTACCGCATCGCATCCACACATCTGGCAGTTCCCTCTGCCATATGCGATACGCAGGGGGTGTCAATTAAACGTTAACGACACCCCCAGTTTGATTGCATATCGCAGTGCGATCTGCAAGTACGCACAGAATCGCATCGCACAAGTGTGAACCACTGTGCGATTTGATTTTGATGCGACTCAAAAAATGCCTCCTGTGCGTCTTTGGTGCGGATGCAGTGCGAATTTAGCCATAGAAAGTGTATGGCTGAAATTCGCACCGCACATGAGATCGCATGTAACGAAGGAGCAGTGTGCTCCGAATTAAATGCGATCTCCGCAGCCGCACGAGTGTGAACGGGCACTTTAAAAGCTTTGAAATTACCTGGGAAACTGGCATTGTCTGAAACCGGAAGTGGCAAACCGGAAGTTACCTCCTTAAAACCGGAAGTGACATTAAAACACTTTTCTCCTTGACATTTTGGGCTTTAAAGTGTTGTTGTATCCGTTTTGGGGACTTTTGATCCCGTTTTGACACATTTTCTGCCTCCCTAAGCCTTTGGCCAAAGATGTGAACATTTTAAGGGCAAAACCCCCAAAATATGCAAAATTTAATTTTGGGACCATTTTACCTGTGTTTGCTTCCTTTTACCAAGAAATGACCAGAGAGATGAAAAATGACTGGATTTCAGTCTTAGGCTCGGTTCACACTTGTGCGATGCGGGAACGCTGCCAATATGCAGCGTGTTACCGCATCGCATCCACACATCTGGCAGTTCCCACTGCCATATGCGATACGCAGGGGGTGTCAATTAAACGTTAACGACACCCCCAGTTTGATTGCATATCGCAGTGCGATCTGCAAGTACGCACAGAATCGCATCGCACAAGTGTGAACCACTGTGCGATTTGATTTTGATGCGACTCAAAAAATGCCTCCTGTGCGTCTTTGGTGCGGATGCAGTGCGAATTTAGCCATAGAAAGTGTATGGCTGAAATTTGCACCGCACATGAGATCGCATGTAATGAAGGAGCAGTGCGCTCCAAATTAAATGCGATCTCCGCAGCCGCACAAGTGTGAACCAGCACTTAAAAAGCTTTGAAATTACCTGGGAAACTGGCATTGTCTGAAACCGGAAGTGGCAAACCGGAAGTGACCTCCTTAAAACCGGAAGTGGCATTAAAACACTTTTCTCCTTGACATTTTGGGCTTTAAAGTGTTGTTGTATCCGTTTTGGGGACTTTTGATCCCGTTTTGACACATTTTCTGCCTCCCTAAGCCTTTGGCCAAAGATGTGAACATTTTAAGGGCAAAACCCCCAAAATATGCAACATTTTATTTTGGGACCATTTTACCTGTGTTTGCTTCCTTTTACCAAGAAATGACCAGAGAGATGAAAAATGACTGGATTTCAGTCTTAGGCTCGGTTCCCACTTGTGCAATGCGGGAACGCTGCCAATATGCAGCGTGTTACCGCATCGCATCCACACATTTGGCAGTTCCCACTGCCATATGCGATACGCAGGGGGTGTCAATTAAACGTTAACGACACCCCCAGTTTGATTGCATTTTGCAGTGCGATCTGCAAGTACGCACAGAATCGCATCGCACAAGTGTGAACCACTGTGCGATTTGATATTGATGCGGCTCAAAAAATGCCTCCTGTGCGTCTTTGGTGCGGATGCAGTGCGAATTCAGCCATACAAAGTGTATGGCTGAAATTCGCACCGCACATGAGATCGCATGTAATGAAGGAGCAGTGCGCTCCAAATTAAATGCGATCTCCGCAGCCGCACAAGTGTGAACCGGCACATAAAAAGCTTTGAAATTACCTGGGAAACTGGCATTGTCTGAAACCGGAAGTGGCAAACCGGAAGTGACCTCCTTAAAACCGGAAGTGACATTAAAACACTTTTCTCCTTGACATTTTGGGCTTTAAAGTGTTGTTGTATCCGTTTTGGGGACTTTTGATCCCGTTTTGACACATTTTCTGCCTCCCTAAGCCTTTGGCCAAAGATGTGAACATTTTAAGTGCAAAACCCCCAAAATATGCAAAATTTAATTTTGGGACCATTTTACCTGTGTTTGCTTCCTTTTACCAAGAAATGACCAGAGATGAAAAATGACTGGATTTCAGTCTTAGGCTCGGTTCCCACTTGTGCGATGCGGGAACGCTGCGAATATGCAGCGTGTTACCGCATCGCATCCACACATCTGGCAGTTCCCACTGCCATATGCGATACGCAGGGGGTGTCAATTAAACGTTAACGACACCCCCAGTTTGATTGCATTTTGCAGTGCGATCTGAGAGTACGCACAGAATCGCATCGCACAAGTGTGAACCACTGTGCGATTTGATTTTGATGCGGCTCAAAAAATGCCTCCTGTGCGTCTTTGGTGCGGATGCAGTGCGAATTCAGCCATACAAAGTGTATGGCTGAAATTCGCACCGCACATGAGATCGCATGTAATGAAGGAGCAGTGCGCTCCGAATTAAATGCGATCTCCGCAGCCGCACGAGTGTGAACGGGCACTTAAAAAGCTTTGAAATTACCTGGGAAACTGGCATTGTCTGAAACCGGAAATGGCAAACCGGAAGTGACCTCCTTAAAACCGGAAGTGACATTAAAACACTTTTCTCCTTGACATTTTGGGCTTTAAAGTGTTGTTGTTTCCGTTTTGGGGACTTTTGATCCCGTTTTGACACATGTTCTGCCTCCCTAAGCTTTTGGCCAAAGATGTGAACATTTTAAGGGCAAAACCCCCAAAATATGCAAAATTTAATTTTGGGACCATTTTACCTGTGTTTGCTTCCTTTTACCAAGAAATGACCAGAGAGATGAAAAATGACTGGATTTCAGTCTTTGGCTCGGTTCACACTTGTGCAATGCGGGAACGCTGCCAATATGCAGCGTGTTACCGCATCGCATCAACGCATCTAGCAGTTCCCACTGCCATATGCGATACGCAGGGGGTGTCAAACGTTAACGACACCCCCAGTTTGATTGCATATCGCAGTGCGATCTGCAAGTAAGCACAGAATCGGATCGCACAAGTGTGAGCCACTGTGCGATTTGATTTTGATGCGACTCAAAAAATGCCTCCTGTGCGTCTTTGGTGCGGATGCAGTGCGAATTTAGCCATACAAAGTGTATGGCTGAAATTCGCACCGCACATAAGATCGCATGTAATGAAGGAGCAGTGCGCTCCGAATTAAATGCGATCTCCGCAGCTGCACGAGTGTGAACGGCACTTAAAAAGCTTTGAAATTACCTGGGAAACTGGCATTGTCTGAAACCGGAAATGGCAAACCGGAAGTGACCTCCTTAAAACCGGAAGTGACATTAAAACACTTTTCTCCTTGACATTTTGGGCTTTAAAGTGTTGTTGTATCCGTTTTGGGGACTTTTGATCCCGTTTTGACACATTTTCTGCCTCCCTAAGCTTTTGGCCAAAGATGTGAACATTTTAAGGGCAAAACCCCCAAAATATGCAAAATTTTATTTTGGGACCATTTTACCTGTGTTTGCTTCCTTTTACCAAGAAATGACCAGAGAGATGAAAAATGACTGGATTTCAGTCTTAGGCTCGGTTCCCACTTGTGCGATGCGGGAACGCTGCGAATATGCAGCGTGTTACCGCATCGCATCCACACCTGGCAGTTCCCACTGCCATATGCGATACGCAGGGGGTGTCAATTAAACGTTAACGACACCCCCAGTTTGATTGCATTTTGCAGTGCGATCTGCAAGTACGCACAGAATCGCATCGCACAAGTGTGAACCACTGTGCTATTTGATATTGATGCGGCTCAAAAAATGCCTCCTGTGCGTCTTTGGTGCGGATGCAGTGCGAATTCAGCCATACAAAGTGTATGGCTGAAATTCGCACCGCACATGAGATCGCATGTAATGAAGGAGCAGTGCGCTCCAAATTAAATGCGATCTCCGCAGCCGCACAAGTGTGAACCGGCACATAAAAAGCTTTGAAATTACCTGGGAAACTGGCATTGTCTGAAACCGGAAGTGGCAAACCGGAAGTGACCTCCTTAAAACCGGAAGTGGCATTAAAACACTTTTCTCCTTGACATTTTGGGCTTTAAAGTGTTGTTGTATCCGTTTTGGGGACTTTTGATCCCGTTTTGACACATTTTCTGCCTCCCTAAGCCTTTGGCCAAAGATGTGAACATTTTAAGGGCAAAACCCCCAAAATATGCAAAATTTAATTTTGGGACCATTTTACCTGTGTTTGCTTCCTTTTACCAAGAAATGACCAGAGAGATGAAAAATGACTGGATTTCAGTCTTAGGCTCGGTTCACACTTGTGCGGTGCGGGAACGCTGCCAATATGCAGCGTGTTACTGCATCGCATCCACACATCTGGCAGTTCCCACTGCCATATGCGATACGCAGGGGGTGTCAATTAAACGTTAACGACACCCCCAGTTTGATTGCATATCGCAGTGCGATCTGCAAGTACGCACAGAATCGCATCGCACAAGTGTGAACCACTGTGCGATTTGATTTTGATGCGACTCAAAAAATGCCTCCTGTGCGTCTTTGGTGCGGATGCAGTGCGAATTTAGCCATAGAAAGTGTATGGCTGAAATTCGCACCGCACATGAGATCGCATGTAACGAAGGAGCAGTGTGCTCCGAATTAAATGCGATCTCCGCAGCCGCACGAGTGTGAACGGGCACTTTAAAAGCTTTGAAATTACCTGGGAAACTGGCATTGTCTGAAACCGGAAGTGGCAAACCGGAAGTGACCTCCTTAAAACCGGAAGTGGCATTAAAACACTTTTCTCCTTGACATTTTGGGCTTTAAAGTGTTGTTGTATCCGTTTTGGGGACTTTTGATCCCGTTTTGACACATTTTCTGCCTCCCTAAGCCTTTGGCCAAAGATGTGAACATTTTAAGTGCAAAACCCCCAAAATATGCAAAATTTAATTTTGGGACCATTTTACCTGTGTTTGCTTCCTTTTACCAAGAAATGACCAGAGATGAAAAATGACTGGATTTCAGTCTTGGGCTCGGTTCCCACTTGTGCGATGCGGGAACGCTGCGAATATGCAGCGTGTTACCGCATCGCATCCACACATCTGGCAGTTCCCACTGCCATATGCGATACGCAGGGGGTGTCAATTAAACGTTAACGACACCCCCAGTTTGATTGCATTTTGCAGTGCGATCTGAGAGTACGCACAGAATCGCATCGCACAAGTGTGAACCACTGTGCGATTTGATTTTGATGCGGCTCAAAAAATGCCTCCTGTGCGTCTTTGGTGCGGATGCAGTGCGAATTCAGCCATAGAAAGTGTATGGCTGAAATTCGCACCGCACATGAGATCGCATGTAACGAAGGAGCAGTGTGCTCCGAATTAAATGCGATCTCCGCAGCCGCACGAGTGTGAACGGGCACTTTAAAAGCTTTGAAATTACCTGGGAAACTGGCATTGTCTGAAACCGGAAGTGGCAAACCGGAAGTGACCTCCTTAAAACCGGAAGTGACATTAAAACACTTTTCTCCTTGACATTTTGGGCTTTAAAGTGTTGTTGTATCCGTTTTGGGGACTTTTGATCCCGTTTTGACACATTTTCTGCCTCCCTAAGCCTTTGGCCAAAGATGTGAACATTTTAAGTGCAAAACCCCCAAAATATGCAAAATTTAATTTTGGGACCATTTTACCTGTGTTTGCTTCCTTTTACCAAGAAATGACCAGAGATGAAAAATGACTGGATTTCAGTCTTAGGCTCGGTTCCCACTTGTGCGATGCGGGAACGCTGCGAATATGCAGCGTGTTACCGCATCGCATCCACACATCTGGCAGTTCCCACTGCCATATGCGATACGCAGGGGGTGTCAATTAAACGTTAACGACACCCCCAGTTTGATTGCATTTTGCAGTGCGATCTGAGAGTACGCACAGAATCGCATCGCACAAGTGTGAACCACTGTGCGATTTGATTTTGATGCGGCTCAAAAAATGCCTCCTGTGCGTCTTTGGTGCGGATGCAGTGCGAATTCAGCCATACAAAGTGTATGGCTGAAATTCGCACCACACATGAGATCGCATGTAATGAAGGAGCAGTGCGCTCCGAATTAAATGCGATCTCCGCAGCCGCACGAGTGTGAACGGGCACTTAAAAAGCTTTGAAATTACCTGGGAAACTGGCATTGTCTGAAACCGGAAATGGCAAACCGGAAGTGACCTCCTTGAAACCGGAAGTGACATTAAAACACTTTTCTCCTTGACATTTTGGGCTTTAAAGTGTTGTTGTATCCGTTTTGGGGACTTTTGATCCCGTTTTGACACATTTTCTGCCTCCCTAAGCTTTTGGCCAAAGATGTGAACATTTTAAGGGCAAAACCCCCAAAATATGCAAAATTTAATTTTGGGACCATTTTACCTGTGTTTGCTTCCTTTTACCAAGAAATGACCAGAGAGATGAAAAATGACTGGATTTCAGTCTTAGGCTCGGTTCACACTTGTGCGATGCGGGAACGCTGCCAATATGCAGCTTGTTACCGCATCGCATCCACACATCTGGCAGTTCCCACTGCCATATGCGATACGCAGGGGGTGTCAATTAAACGTTAACGACACCCCCAGTTTGATTGCATATCGCAGTGCGATCTGCAAGTAAGCACAGAATCGCATCGCACAAGTGTGAACCACTGTGCGATTTGATTTTGATGCGGCTCAAAAAATGCCTCCTGTGCGTCTTTGGTGCGGATGCAGTGCGAATTCAGCCATACAAAGTGTATGGCTGAAATTCGCACCGCACATGAGATCGCATGTAATGAAGGAGCAGTGCGCTCCGAATTAAATGCGATCTCCGCAGCCGCACAAGTGTGAACCAGCACTTAAAAAGCTTTGAAATTACCTGGGAAACTGGCATTGTCTGAAACCGGAAGTGGCAAACCGGAAGTGACCTCCTTAAAACCGGAAGTGGCATTAAAACACTTTTCTCCTTGACATTTTGGGCTTTAAAGTGTTGTTGTTTCCGTTTTGGGGACTTTTGATCCCGTTTTGACACATGTTCTGCCTCCCTAAGCTTTTGGCCAAAGATGTGAACATTTTAAGGGCAAAACCCCCAAAATATGCCAAATTTTATTTTGGGACCATTTTACCTGTGTTTGCTTCCTTTTACCAAGAAATGACCAGAGAGATGAAAAGTGACTGGATTTCAGTCTTAGGCTCGTTACCCACTTGTGCGATGCGGGAACGCTGCCAATATGCAGCGTGTTACCGCATCGCATCCACACATCTGGCAGTTCCCACTGCCATATGCGATACGCAGGGGGTGTCAATTAAACGTTAACGACACCCCCAGTTTGATTGCATTTTGCAGTGCGATCTGCAAGTACGCACAGAATCGCATCGCACAAGTGTGAACCACTGTGCTATTTGATATTGATGCGGCTCAAAAAATGCCTCCTGTGCGTCTTTGGTGCGGATGCAGTGCGAATTCAGCCATACAAAGTGTATGGCTGAAATTCGCACCGCACATGAGATCGCATGTAATGAAGGAGCAGTGCGCTCCAAATTAAATGCGATCTCCGCAGCCGCACAAGTGTGAACCGGCACATAAAAAGCTTTGAAATTACCTGGGAAACTGGCATTGTCTGAAACCGGAAGTGGCAAACCGGAAGTGACCTCCTTAAAACCGGAAGTGGCATTAAAACACTTTTCTCCTTGACATTTTGGGCTTTAAAGTGTTGTTGTATCCGTTTTGGGGACTTTTGATCCCGTTTTGACACATTTTCTGCCTCCCTAAGCCTTTGGCCAAAGATGTGAACATTTTAAGGGCAAAACCCCCAAAATATGCAAAATTTAATTTTGGGACCATTTTACCTGTGTTTGCTTCCTTTTACCAAGAAATGACCAGAGAGATGAAAAATGACTGGATTTCAGTCTTAGGCTCGGTTCACACTTGTGCAATGCGGGAACGCTGCCAATATGCAGCGTGTTACCGCATCGCATCCACACATCTGGCAGTTCCCACTGCCATATGCGATACGCAGGGGGTGTCAATTAAACGTTAACGACACCCCCAGTTTGATTGCATATCGCAGTGCGATCTGCAAGTACGCACAGAATCGCATCGCACAAGTGTGAACCACTGTGCGATTTGATTTTGATGCGACTCAAAAAATGCCTCCTGTGCGTCTTTGGTGCGGATGCAGTGCGAATTTAGCCATAGAAAGTGTATGGCTGAAATTCGCACCGCACATGAGATCGCATGTAACGAAGGAGCAGTGTGCTCCGAATTAAATGCGATCTCCGCAGCCGCACGAGTGTGAACGGGCACTTTAAAAGCTTTGAAATTACCTGGGAAACTGGCATTGTCTGAAACCGGAAGTGGCAAACCGGAAGTTACCTCCTTAAAACCGGAAGTGACATTAAAACACTTTTCTCCTTGACATTTTGGGCTTTAAAGTGTTGTTGTATCCGTTTTGGGGACTTTTGATCCCGTTTTGACACATTTTCTGCCTCCCTAAGCCTTTGGCCAAAGATGTGAACATTTTAAGGGCAAAACCCCCAAAATATGCAAAATTTAATTTTGGGACCATTTTACCTGTGTTTGCTTCCTTTTACCAAGAAATGACCAGAGAGATGAAAAATGACTGGATTTCAGTCTTAGGCTCGGTTCACACTTGTGCGATGCGGGAACGCTGCCAATATGCAGCGTGTTACCGCATCGCATCCACACATCTGGCAGTTCCCACTGCCATATGCGATACGCAGGGGGTGTCAATTAAACGTTAACGACACCCCCAGTTTGATTGCATATCGCAGTGCGATCTGCAAGTACGCACAGAATCGCATCGCACAAGTGTGAACCACTGTGCGATTTGATTTTGATGCGACTCAAAAAATGCCTCCTGTGCGTCTTTGGTGCGGATGCAGTGCGAATTTAGCCATAGAAAGTGTATGGCTGAAATTCGCACCGCACATGAGATCGCATGTAACGAAGGAGCAGTGTGCTCCGAATTAAATGCGATCTCCGCAGCCGCACGAGTGTGAACGGGCACTTTAAAAGCTTTGAAATTACCTGGGAAACTGGCATTGTCTGAAACCGGAAGTGGCAAACCGGAAGTGACCTCCTTAAAACCGGAAGTGACATTAAAACACTTTTCTCCTTGACATTTTGGGCTTTAAAGTGTTGTTGTATCCGTTTTGGGGACTTTTGATCCCGTTTTGACACATTTTCTGCCTCCCTAAGCCTTTGGCCAAAGATGTGAACATTTTAAGTGCAAAACCCCCAAAATATGCAAAATTTAATTTTGGGACCATTTTACCTGTGTTTGCTTCCTTTTACCAAGAAATGACCAGAGATGAAAAATGACTGGATTTCAGTCTTAGGCTCGGTTCCCACTTGTGCGATGCGGGAACGCTGCGAATATGCAGCGTGTTACCGCATCGCATCCACACATCTGGCAGTTCCCACTGCCATATGCGATACGCAGGGGGTGTCAATTAAACGTTAACGACACCCCCAGTTTGATTGCATATCGCAGTGCGATCTGCAAGTATGCACAGAATCGCATCGCACAAGTGTGAACCACTGTGCGATTTGATTTTGATGCGACTCAAAAAATGCCTCCTGTGCGTCTTTGGTGCGGATGCAGTGCGAATTTAGCCATAGAAAGTGTATGGCTGAAATTTGCACCGCACATGAGATCGCATGTAATGAAGGAGCAGTGCGCTCCAAATTAAATGCGATCTCCGCAGCCGCACAAGTGTGAACCAGCACTTAAAAAGCTTTGAAATTACCTGGGAAACTGGCATTGTCTGAAACCGGAAGTGGCAAACCGGAAGTGACCTCCTTAAAACCGGAAGTGGCATTAAAACACTTTTCTCCTTGACATTTTGGGCTTTAAAGTGTTGTTGTATCCGTTTTGGGGACTTTTGATCCCGTTTTGACACATTTTCTGCCTCCCTAAGCCTTTGGCCAAAGATGTGAACATTTTAAGGGCAAAACCCCCAAAATATGCAACATTTTATTTTGGGACCATTTTACCTGTGTTTGCTTCCTTTTACCAAGAAATGACCAGAGAGATGAAAAATGACTGGATTTCAGTCTTAGGCTCGGTTCCCACTTGTGCAATGCGGGAACGCTGCCAATATGCAGCGTGTTACCGCATCGCATCCACACATTTGGCAGTTCCCACTGCCATATGCGATACGCAGGGGGTGTCAATTAAACGTTAACGACACCCCCAGTTTGATTGCATTTTGCAGTGCGATCTGCAAGTACGCACAGAATCGCATCGCACAAGTGTGAACCACTGTGCGATTTGATATTGATGCGGCTCAAAAAATGCCTCCTGTGCGTCTTTGGTGCGGATGCAGTGCGAATTCAGCCATACAAAGTGTATGGCTGAAATTCGCACCGCACATGAGATCGCATGTAATGAAGGAGCAGTGCGCTCCAAATTAAATGCGATCTCCGCAGCCGCACAAGTGTGAACCGGCACATAAAAAGCTTTGAAATTACCTGGGAAACTGGCATTGTCTGAAACCGGAAGTGGCAAACCGGAAGTGACCTCCTTAAAACCGGAAGTGACATTAAAACACTTTTCTCCTTGACATTTTGGGCTTTAAAGTGTTGTTGTATCCGTTTTGGGGACTTTTGATCCCGTTTTGACACATTTTCTGCCTCCCTAAGCCTTTGGCCAAAGATGTGAACATTTTAAGGGCAAAACCCCCAAAATATGCAAAATTTAATTTTGGGACCATTTTACCTGTGTTTTCTTCCTTTTACCAAGAAATGACCAGAGAGATGAAAAATGACTGGATTTCAGTCTTAGGCTCGGTTCACACTTGTGCAATGCGGGAACGCTGCCAATATGCAGCGTGTTACCGCATCGCATCAACGCATCTAGCAGTTCCCACTGCCATATGCGATACGCAGGGGGTGTCAATTAAAAGTTAACGACACCCCCAGTTTGATTGCATATCGCAGTGCGATCTGCAAGGAAGCACAGAATCGGATCGCACAAGTGTGAGCCACTGTGCGATTTGATTTTGATGCGACTCAAAAAATGCCTCCTGTGCGTCTTTGGTGCGGATGCAGTGCGAATTAAGCCATACAAAGTGTATGGCTGAAATTCGCACCGCACATGAGATCGCATGTAATGAAGGAGCAGTGCGCTCCGAATTAAATGCGATCTCCGCAGCCGCACGAGTGTGAACGGGCACTTAAAAAGCTTTGAAATTACCTGGGAAACTGGCATTGTCTGAAACCGGAAATGGCAAACCGGAAGTGACCTCCTTAAAACCGGAAGTGACATTAAAACACTTTTCTCCTTGACATTTTGGGCTTTAAAGTGTTGTTGTTTCCGTTTTGGGGACTTTTGATCCCGTTTTGACACATGTTCTGCCTCCCTAAGCTTTTGGCCAAAGATGTGAACATTTTAAGGGCAAAACCCCCAAAATATGCAAAATTTAATTTTGGGACCATTTTACCTGTGTTTGCTTCCTTTTACCAAGAAATGACCAGAGAGATGAAAAATGACTGGATTTCAGTCTTTGGCTCGGTTCACACTTGTGCAATGCGGGAACGCTGCCAATATGCAGCGTGTTACCGCATCGCATCAACGCATCTAGCAGTTCCCACTGCCATATGCGATACGCAGGGGGTGTCAATTAAACGTTAACGACACCCCCAGTTTGATTGCATATCGCAGTGCGATCTGCAAGTAAGCACAGAATCGGATCGCACAAGTGTGAGCCACTGTGCGATTTGATTTTGATGCGACTCAAAAAATGCCTCCTGTGCGTCTTTGGTGCGGATGCAGTGCGAATTTAGCCATACAAAGTGTATGGCTGAAATTCGCACCGCACATAAGATCGCATGTAATGAAGGAGCAGTGCGCTCCGAATTAAATGCGATCTCCGCAGCTGCACGAGTGTGAACGGCACTTAAAAAGCTTTGAAATTACCTGGGAAACTGGCATTGTCTGAAACCGGAAATGGCAAACCGGAAGTGACCTCCTTAAAACCGGAAGTGACATTAAAACACTTTTCTCCTTGACATTTTGGGCTTTAAAGTGTTGTTGTATCCGTTTTGGGGACTTTTGATCCCGTTTTGACACATTTTCTGCCTCCCTAAGCTTTTGGCCAAAGATGTGAACATTTTAAGGGCAAAACCCCCAAAATATGCAAAATTTTATTTTGGGACCATTTTACCTGTGTTTGCTTCCTTTTACCAAGAAATGACCAGAGAGATGAAAAATGACTGGATTTCAGTCTTAGGCTCGGTTCCCACTTGTGCGATGCGGGAACGCTGCGAATATGCAGCGTGTTACCGCATCGCATCCACACCTGGCAGTTCCCACTGCCATATGCGATACGCAGGGGGTGTCAATTAAACGTTAACGACACCCCCAGTTTGATTGCATTTTGCAGTGCGATCTGCAAGTACGCACAGAATCGCATCGCACAAGTGTGAACCACTGTGCTATTTGATATTGATGCGGCTCAAAAAATGCCTCCTGTGCGTCTTTGGTGCGGATGCAGTGCGAATTCAGCCATACAAAGTGTATGGCTGAAATTCGCACCGCACATGAGATCGCATGTAATGAAGGAGCAGTGCGCTCCAAATTAAATGCGATCTCCGCAGCCGCACAAGTGTGAACCGGCACATAAAAAGCTTTGAAATTACCTGGGAAACTGGCATTGTCTGAAACCGGAAGTGGCAAACCGGAAGTGACCTCCTTAAAACCGGAAGTGGCATTAAAACACTTTTCTCCTTGACATTTTGGGCTTTAAAGTGTTGTTGTATCCGTTTTGGGGACTTTTGATCCCGTTTTGACACATTTTCTGCCTCCCTAAGCCTTTGGCCAAAGATGTGAACATTTTAAGGGCAAAACCCCCAAAATATGCAAAATTTAATTTTGGGACCATTTTACCTGTGTTTGCTTCCTTTTACCAAGAAATGACCAGAGAGATGAAAAATGACTGGATTTCAGTCTTAGGCTCGGTTCACACTTGTGCGGTGCGGGAACGCTGCCAATATGCAGCGTGTTACTGCATCGCATCCACACATCTGGCAGTTCCCACTGCCATATGCGATACGCAGGGGGTGTCAATTAAACGTTAACGACACCCCCAGTTTGATTGCATATCGCAGTGCGATCTGCAAGTACGCACAGAATCGCATCGCACAAGTGTGAACCACTGTGCGATTTGATTTTGATGCGACTCAAAAAATGCCTCCTGTGCGTCTTTGGTGCGGATGCAGTGCGAATTTAGCCATAGAAAGTGTATGGCTGAAATTCGCACCGCACATGAGATCGCATGTAACGAAGGAGCAGTGTGCTCCGAATTAAATGCGATCTCCGCAGCCGCACGAGTGTGAACAGGCACTTTAAAAGCTTTGAAATTACCTGGGAAACTGGCATTGTCTGAAACCGGAAGTGGCAAACCGGAAGTGACCTCCTTAAAACCGGAAGTGGCATTAAAACACTTTTCTCCTTGACATTTTGGGCTTTAAAGTGTTGTTGTATCCGTTTTGGGGACTTTTGATCCCGTTTTGACACATTTTCTGCCTCCCTAAGCCTTTGGCCAAAGATGTGAACATTTTAAGTGCAAAACCCCCAAAATATGCAAAATTTAATTTTGGGACCATTTTACCTGTGTTTGCTTCCTTTTACCAAGAAATGACCAGAGATGAAAAATGACTGGATTTCAGTCTTAGGCTCGGTTCCCACTTGTGCGATGCGGGAACGCTGCGAATATGCAGCGTGTTACCGCATCGCATCCACACATCTGGCAGTTCCCACTGCCATATGCGATACGCAGGGGGTGTCAATTAAACGTTAACGACACCCCCAGTTTGATTGCATTTTGCAGTGCGATCTGAGAGTACGCACAGAATCGCATCGCACAAGTGTGAACCACTGTGCGATTTGATTTTGATGCGGCTCAAAAAATGCCTCCTGTGCGTCTTTGGTGCGGATGCAGTGCGAATTCAGCCATACAAAGTGTATGGCTGAAATTCGCACCGCACATGAGATCGCATGTAATGAAGGAGCAGTGCGCTCCGAATTAAATGCGATCTCCGCAGCCGCACGAGTGTGAACGGGCACTTAAAAAGCTTTGAAATTACCTGGGAAACTGGCATTGTCTGAAACCGGAAATGGCAAACCGGAAGTGACCTCCTTAAAACCGGAAGTGACATTAAAACACTTTTCTCCTTGACATTTTGGGCTTTAAAGTGTTGTTGTATCCGTTTTGGGGACTTTTGATCCCGTTTTGACACATTTTCTGCCTCCCTAAGCCTTTGGCCAAAGATGTGAACATTTTAAGGGCAAAACCCCCAAAATATGCAAAATTTAATTTTGGGACCATTTTACCTGTGTTTTCTTCCTTTTACCAAGAAATGACCAGAGAGATGAAAAATGACTGGATTTCAGTCTTAGGCTCGGTTCACACTTGTGCGGTGCGGGAACGCTGCCAATATGCAGCGTGTTACTGCATCGCATCCACACATCTGGCAGTTCCCACTGCCATATGCGATACGCAGGGGGTGTCAATTAAACGTTAACGACACCCCCAGTTTGATTGCATATCGCAGTGCGATCTGCAAGTACGCACAGAATCGCATCGCACAAGTGTGAACCACTGTGCGATTTGATTTTGATGCGACTCAAAAAATGCCTCCTGTGCGTCTTTGGTGCGGATGCAGTGCGAATTTAGCCATAGAAAGTGTATGGCTGAAATTCGCACCGCACATGAGATCGCATGTAACGAAGGAGCAGTGTGCTCCGAATTAAATGCGATCTCCGCAGCCGCACGAGTGTGAACGGGCACTTTAAAAGCTTTGAAATTACCTGGGAAACTGGCATTGTCTGAAACCGGAAGTGGCAAACCGGAAGTGACCTCCTTAAAACCGGAAGTGACATTAAAACACTTTTCTCCTTGACATTTTGGGCTTTAAAGTGTTGTTGTATCCGTTTTGGGGACTTTTGATCCCGTTTTGACACATTTTCTGCCTCCCTAAGCCTTTGGCCAAAGATGTGAACATTTTAAGTGCAAAACCCCCAAAATATGCAAAATTTAATTTTGGGACCATTTTACCTGTGTTTGCTTCCTTTTACCAAGAAATGACCAGAGAGATGAAAAATGACTGGATTTCAGTCTTAGGCTCGGTTCCCACTTGTGCGATGCGGGAACGCTGCGAATATGCAGCGTGTTACCGCATCGCATCCACACATCTGGCAGTTCCCACTGCCATATGCGATACGCAGGGGGTGTCAATTAAACGTTAACGACACCCCCAGTTTGATTGCATATCGCAGTGCGATCTGCAAGTATGCACAGAATCGCATCGCACAAGTGTGAACCACTGTGCGATTTGATTTTGATGCGACTCAAAAAATGCCTCCTGTGCGTCTTTGGTGCGGATGCAGTGCGAATTCAGCCATACAAAGTGTATGGCTGAAATTCGCACCGCACATGAGATCGCATGTAATGAAGGAGCAGTGCGCTCCGAATTAAATGCGATCTCCGCAGCCGCATGAGTGTGAACGGGCACTTAAAAAGCTTTGAAATTACCTGGGGAAACTGGCATTGTCTGAAACCGGAAATGGCAAACCGGAAGTGACATTAAAACACTTTTCTCCTTGACATTTTGGGCTTTAAAGTGTTGTTGTTTCCGTTTTGGGGACTTTTGATCCCGTTTTGACACATTTTCTGCCTCCCTAAGCTTTTGGCCAAAGATGTGAACATTTTAAGGGCAAAACCCCCAAAATATGCAAAATTTAATTTTGGGACCATTTTACCTGTGTTTGCTTCCTTTTACCAAGAAATGACCAGAGAGATGAAAAATGACTGGATTTCAGTCTTAGGCTCGGTTCACACTTGTGCGATGCGGGAACGCTGCCAATATGCAGCGTGTTACCGCATCGCATCCACACATCTGGCAGTTCCCACTGCCATATGCGATACGCAGGGGGTGTCAATTAAACGTTAACGACACCCCCAGTTTGATTGCATATCGCAGTGCGATCTGCAAGTACGCACAGAATCGCATCGCACAAGTGTGAACCACTGTGCGATTTGATTTTGATGCAGCTCAAAAAATGCTTCCTGTGCGTCTTTGGTGCAGATGCAGTGTGAATTCAGCCATGCAAAGTGTATGGCTGAAATTCACACCGCACATGAGATCGCATGTAATGAAGGAGCAGTGCGCTCCGAATTAAATGCGATCTCCGCAGCCGCACGAGTGTGAAAGGGCACTTAAAGAGCTTTGAAATTACCTAGGAAACTGGCATTGTCTGAAACCGGAAGTGGCAGACCGGAAGTGACCTCCTTAAAACAGGAAGTGACATTAAAACACTTTTTCTCTAGCGCTCATCGACAGACGTAGTCCTCGGTGATACACCACCTTCGGGTTATGTTACCTCCGCAGGAGCAGGACTAGACAGGAAATTAAAAAGCTCTGGCCACACCCTAGGGGCAGTCCCAGAGGGTATATCCTCTCTCTCTCTGCCTCAGCAAATCAGTTATTTTCTGTCTAGTTAGGAGTAAGGACCTAGACACCTTGCTGGGATCTTAGGTCCTGGCAAGAATTTTTTCTTAAAGGATTTTTTTTTAGACAGCTTTTTTCTCCAGTGTTCCTGTGAGATCTTCAAGCAAGAAAGCTGAACTGGGCGACGGGCTGGATGTTGAGATCCGGTGGTCACCCCAGTTCAGCCTACGAGCGCGTGCAGGCCATAGCTCCGCGCTGGGTCGGCCGCGACAAAGTCCCATTAAAGGACTGTCCACGCGAGTTAAATGTCTCGCCGAAACGCCAAAGACCATGAGTCACGGCGTCCGTATCGGTCGACAGCCCTCCCGCCCCGGTGGAGAGGGGTACTGTCAGGAGTTGGTGCCCGCCTGGTTCCGGTATGGTGAGTAGTATGTTCCCCCTTTCCCCCTGACGGGTGTTGTGGTGAACGCGGGCCCCTCTCTGTATGGTAAGATAGAGTCCCTTTCTATCCTACAACATGACACAGATCCTCCTATTTTGAGTGATTTTATGTGTGCAAAAAAGCCAGGAGGCTTGGTTTGGGAGCTAACAATCTAATTGTATACATGTCTTAAAGATGTAATCTGTGGCATTCTGGGAATCTTATGGGTTAAGAATAAGCTACCTACCAGTCAGAAGCCACGGACATGTAGACTGCCTTCCTAATCAGATCTCCAGCTATTAGCAGGCCTCCCGAACGGCCATGCGGTCCGCCAGGGCCGGTACCGCCAACCACGCCATATCCCCATGCAGTGAGAGTGTTGTGTGCCCTGCAGCACACCGCTATTCAGTACGGGCCGCCGCCATTTTTTTTGCTGGATCGCACGAGCCGCCATTTTGGCGGAGCCTCGTGTCTCCAGCATGGGGGCGGCCATGTTTGAGGTGATCCAAACACCTCGTGGAGCTTGGGGGAGGCGCCGGAAGGCGTACAGAGGGGCGGAGCCGCCTCCTTTCTTCCTGGGCAGCCAGCCATAAGACTTCCTGTTTGTTAAGACAGCGCTGTAACCTGTTGCAGTTAAACTCTGAGCATCAAGTGGTGAGCCTGGGGGTCTATCTCTCTCTCTCTCTCGATCGATAGGGATCCCTAGCAGGTAACACTAAGGGGCTTTTGTGGCGCTGGGGGTCGAAAAAGAAAAAAAAAAAAAAAAAAAGTTTTATTTTTGAATTATATTATCCAGGAAGTAACTGGAGTTATCATGGACCCTGCCACACATATTCCCCCACCTGTTTCCCTCGAGGGGGCCACGGGACCCGCCGGTGCACAGAGTATAGAGTCATTTACAGCAATTTTGGAGTCTATGGTGGCTCGGGTGGAGGCGGCCTGTCAGGGACGGGGGTCAAGGAAGCGACCCCCGCCTACCCCTATACCATCTGACACCTCTGACTCAGATTCAGAGGTGGTCACGGCAGTTGCAGGTTCCTCTGCAAGGGCTGTTATCCCAGGTAAAGCCCCCTCAGACAGTGAGGAGGACGCTTCTTCTCCTGCTATTATTCAGGAAGAAGCATTGGTGGACGCACTAGTTGTGGCAGTGCAGGAAACCTTAAAACTTGAGGCTTTACCGGCAGAGGCAACTGAAACAGAGATTCCTTTTGGTACTAATAAGCCCATCAAGACGATGAAGGCTTTTCCTGTACCTAAATGTTTCGGTAATCAGATTAAAGGAGAATGGGAGCATTCTAAACGTACCTTTACTATTTCCAAGCGTATTGCTAGACGCTATCCGTTTGAGGAATCCATCATTAAGAAATGGACGGTACCACCAGTCGTGGATCCGCCTATTGCCAGGCTGAATAAAGCCACGGTTATTCCAGTGGAGGACACTTCGTCCTTTAAGGATCCGGTGGATCGAAAGATGGAAGCAGAGTCCCGCACCATCTTCTCTCTGATAGGGTCAGCATTTAGACCAGTAATTGTTATTGGTCTAGTTTCCCAGACACTTACGGAATGGGCGAAAATGGTACGCCAAGATCTTAGGGGAAAAGATATTCCCCAGGAGACATCTGATTTAATGGAACAGATTATACAAGGGCTACAGTTTATCTGTGACGCAGCCTTGGACACTACTCCCTTATTAGGGCATGCATCTAAGACAGCGGTGATCCTCAGACGTGTGCTGTGGTTAAAATGCTGGTCAGCTGACCTAGGTTCCAAGAAGACCTTGACAAATCTCCCCTTTCAGGGGAATCGTCTATTTGGGGCCAACCTAGATGAAATCATTAAGGATGCCACTGGGGGCAAGAGCACTTTTTTGCCACAGGCTGCTAAAGCTAAGGGACCTCGCAACAAGCGAGGACCTTTCTTTACCGCCCATAAAGGGCGCCTGGCTGGTACTAGCGGGAAAGGCAAGACTCCTCCAGGAGGGTTCAAGAAGGGCTGGTCGGACAAGCAAAGGACCAACCCAGCCAAACCCGAAGCAAAGGAGTACACAGCCTGAAGGTGCGCCCCCACCCGGTTTCAGGGTGGGGGGACGTTTTCACCGGTATTCAGGACATTAGATCGAGCATCAACCACTACTACCGGTGCGATTCTTCCCTTCCAACATTTAAGTACTACAGGAAGCGGTAATTACCGTTCCCTGAATAGATCTTTTCCTTTACCTTTTCCTAAGATTAGTCCCGATACCTCACAGGAATCGGATCTGGTTGACCAGATAGGCCAAGTAGCCTCTAGTCGGGTGACTTCGGTCCCTGAGGTGCAACCAGAAAAGATCACCTTTCCTGATAACTATCAGGTATCTGATAAATGTGTGGGAACAGAAAACGACCAGACTTTCTCGGATGGTCGGGGCCAGATACCTCTAGGGACGCCTGGTTCAGATCCAGTCAGCGCCAGTGGTCCTAGAAATTCTAGGCTGGCCTCCTCTAGCCGGCCTGGCCGACTTGGACATGTTAGTCGTAGACGTTCCGTGGGAACTTCGTCTCAGGGAGTGTCTGTGGTCTCAAGGACCAAATTACCATCATGCTTTACAGTCGCTGGGTTTAATGGCCTGGCCATTGAGACCCAAGTACTGAAGGACAGAGGTTTGTCAGCTTCAGTCATTCCTACCCTTATTAAAGCAAGGAAAGCGACTTCCAGCAAAGTCTATTATCACACATGGAAGACTTATATTGCGTGGTGCGAATCTTTAGGATTTCCTCCACGTACCTATTCGGTAACTCGAATATTGGCCTTTTTGCAACAAGGGGTTGAGCAGAAGCTAGCCTTGAGCACCATCAAGGGTCAAGTTTCAGCATTAGCAATCTTCTTTCAGAAGCCTTTAGCTACCAAATCCTTGGTGCGGAATTTCATCCAGGGGGTGCGGCACCTGGCTCCTCCAGTCCGCGCGCCCTTACCGCCCTGGGATCTTAATTTGGTTTTGTCGGTTCTACAGAAACCTCCCTTTGAAAACATCAGGGAGATTCCCTTGCTTACTTTATCCCAGAAGGTGGCCTTCTTGGTGACTATTACTTCTGTTCGCAGGGTGTCAGAACTGGCTGCATTATCATGCCAGTCACCATACCTAGTGATTCATAGGGATAAGGTAGTACTTCATCCTAAACCATCTTTTCTTCCCAAGGTGGTTTCAGATTTTCATCTGAATGAAGATATTGTACTACCTTCCTTGTGTCCTCAGCCCAAGCATCATCGGGAACATGCGTTGCATTCCTTAGATGTGGTTCGGGCAATCAGGGTATACCTGAAAGCTACGGAATCATTCCGTAAGACGGATTCACTTTTTGTGATCACGGATGGCCCCAGAAAGGGTTTGCCTGCATCTGCCGCGACCATTGCCAAATGGATTAGACAAACGGTGGTACAGGCTTATTCTATTAAGGGTCAGAGTCCTCCGTTCCCTGTTAGGGCGCACTCCACTCGAGCGCTCAGTACTTCCTGGGCCTTTCGCCATCAGGCGTCAGTGGTCCAGGTATGTAAGGCGGCCACCTGGTCGTCGGTACATACCTTTACAAAATTCTATAAAATTGATGTGACGGCATCGGCGGATGCCTCATTTGGCCGCAAGGTTTTGCAGGCCGCAATTTGAGGAGACCGGTGGTCTACCTCGAGGGTTTTTTTCTGTTTGAAAATTTTTTTGTTGAGTCTCATCATTAAGGATGAGCATTGTAAACTTCTAGTTGGCACCGGTTGGGCCTTCTAGATTGGGATTTGATTTCCATTTTCCCACCCCTCAGTTGTGATACTGCTCTGGGACGTCCCGAAGGTGGTGTATCACCGAGGACTACGTCTGTCGATGAGCGCTAGAGAAAAATGGATTTTTGTAAAATCTTACCGTAAAATCCTTTTCTCTTAGCTCATCGACAGACGTAGTCCCCGCCCCTCTGTTTTGGAGTTGGGTTGGGTTAAATTCTCTAAGCACTGCTTTTTCACATAACTGATTTGCTGAGGCAGAGAGAGAGAGGATATACCCTCTGGGACTGCCCCTAGGGTGTGGCCAGAGCTTTTTAATTTCCTGTCTAGTCCTGCTCCTGCGGAGGTAACATAACCCGAAGGTGGTGTATCACCGAGGACTACGTCTGTCGATGAGCTAAGAGAAAAGGATTTTACGGTAAGATTTTACAAAAATCCATTTTTTCCTTGACATTTTGGGCTTTAAAGTGTTGTTGTATCCGTTTTGGGGACTTTTGATCCCGTTTTGACACATTTTCTGCCTCCCTAAGTCTTTGGCCAAAAATGTGAACATTTTAAGGGCAAAACCCCCAAAATATGCAAAATTTAATTTTGGGACCATTTTACCTGTGTTTGCTTCCTTTTACCAAGAAATGACCAGAGAGATGAAAAATGACTAGATTTCAGTCTTAGGCTCGGTTCACACTTGTGCGATGCGGGAACGCTGCCAATATGCAGCGTGTTACCGCATCGCATCCACACATCTGGCAGTTCCCACTGCCATATGCGATACGCAGGGGGTGTCAATTAAACGTTAACGACACCCCCAGTTTGATTTCATATCGCAGTGCGATCTGCAAGTACGCACAGAATCGGATCACACAAGTGTGAGCCACTGTGCGATTTGATTTTGATGCGACTCAAAAAATGCCTCCTGTGCGTCTTTGGTGCGGATGCAGTGCGAATTTAGCCATAGAAAGTGTATGGCTGAAATTCGCACCTGTTACGACACCCCAAAGTATGAAAGGGGTTACAGTCGTCTAGGATAATCCACTCCCAAACACCCGGACAGCTATCGACCACTCCAATCCGCCATACATGAAGCACATCAATAATTCCCCCCCAAGTACGAGACAAGGCTCTGTAGTGAGGTTTGATCGAGAGTAACTCTCTTCTCTTTTATTGCAAGAAACACAACACTTATATATACTTTGAGAATACCACATGAACAATGACTGTGTAATTACAGCCAGGTGAGCTCATTAACATGCTTATCAATAGTCTCAGACTCTATTAACATACTGTCCTATTTTAGACAAAAGCACTGAGTTAATCAGTAGACATTCTTTAGGAGGGGGCTGCTGGAAACAATCCCCCCCCCCTCAATCTGCAGCTAATACACATTGAATTTGCAGACATAGTGACAACCTCTTTAAAGGAATTTGGAGCGTAGCAGTTAAAACATAGGGGAACAAAGGGGGGGGGGGCTGTACGGGCCATGGAACAGCCGAACAAACAGACGAAAGGAGGCAGCAACAATATAATACAAAGTCAGATGGTTCTGTCACATGGCTCCCTCCTTGTGGGACACTCCGGCAGACCCGGCTTGACCCTTGCGGGTCAACGTGGGGATGACCAGGACTAGGAAGCCGGAGTGATGTCTGTTTGTCGGGACAACCCATCAGCATTGCCATTGTACTTACCGGGTCTGTAAGTGATGGTAAAGTTATACGGTTGCAGGGCTAGACTCCAGCGTAGCAACCTGCCATTGTCCCCAGAGACCCGGTTAAGCCATACCAATGGGTTGTGATCAGTCACGAGGGAGAACTCCTGCCCGTACAGATAGGGACTCAACTTTTTCAGGGCCCAGACCAGGGCCAAACACTCCTTCTCCACTGCCGCATAACTCACTTCCCGGGGTAACAGCTTTCTGCTGAGATATGCGACAGGGTGCTCTCCTCCATCCTCCCCGACTTGGCTCAGCACAGCCCCCAGTCCATACATGGAAGCATCTGTGTGGACAAGAAAGCGTTTGTTAGAGACTGGGGCAGCCAAGACAGGGGCATTCACAAGAGCTTGTTTTAATGCCTGGAACGCGGCTTCACAAGCTGGAGACCACAGGACCTGCTTAGGGAGGTTCTTTTTAGTCAGGTCAGTCAGGGGTTTAGCAATAGTGCTGTAGTCAGGGACAAAACGTCGGTAGTACCCTGCTGTCCCCAAGAAGGCTAGCACCTGGGTCTTAGTGATAGGTGTGGGCCAGTTAGCCACTGCCTCTACCTTGGCTGGCTCTGGTCTCTGGCTCCCACACCCCACTCGGTGACCCAAGTACTGTACCTCTGCCATACCTAGATGGCACTTCTCTGGCTTCAATGTCAGGCCAGCGGCCCGAATCTTATCCAGCATTACCCCTACATGAACCAGGTGTTCCTCCCAGGACTCACTGAATATCGCAATGTCATCCAGGTATGCGCAAGCAAATTCCTGGAAGCCATCGAGGAGTTCATCCACCATCCGTTGGAAGGTAGCCGGGGCATTTTTCATCCCGAATGGCATGACCTTAAATTGGTACAGGCCAAACGGGGTGATAAATGCCGACTTGGGGATAGCATCCTCGGCCAGGGGAATCTGCCAGTAGCCTTTGCACAGGTCTATGGTGGTCAGATAACGTCCCCTAGCAATACGATCAAGTAAGTCGTCTACCCGGGGCATCGGATAGGCGTCAGTGGTGGTCCGCTCGTTGAGTCGCCTGTAGTCCACACAAAACCGTGTAGTTCCATCTTTCTTAGGCACTAGGACTACAGGCGAGGCCCAAGGACTATTGGAGGGCTCGATAACCCCAAGCTGGGTCATCTCCTGTATTTCCTTCCGCATTCCTTCTCGGACTGCTTCCGGGATGCGGTAGGGGGGCTGTCGTAGGGGGTTCTGTCCGGGGGTCTCTACCTTATGTACAGCTAGAGTAGTGTAACCCGGTTCTTGGGAGAACGTCGCCTGTTTCTCCCACAGAAGCTGTTGAGCCTGAGCCCTTTCTGTTGGGTTTAACCGGTCCCCCAGCGGTACTAAGGCAGTAAGGTCAGTCTGGGGGTCCCTTTCTAACAAGTCTGGTAGGGGTAGATTCTCTGGGTCGTCTGCAGCAGGAACGCATACTGCAGCGACATCCTCTGGTCTCTCCTGATACTCCTTGAGCATGTTTACATGAAAGGATCGCTGAATCCTTTCATCTGCACAGCTGGCTATGACATAGGTAGTATCACACATCTGAGCTAACACTTTATACGGTCCCTGCCAAGCTGCTTGCATCTTATCTGTCTTCACAGGCTTGAGCACTAGCACTTTCTGCCCAACCTGGAAGACTCGCTGCCGGGCACCCCGATCGTACCATCTCTTCTGTCTCCCCTGGGCCGCCTGGAGGCTCTCCCTTACCATCAGAGACAGACTCTCCATGCGGTCCCGGAGTTCCAGAACATACGGCACTATGGGGGTCCCCTCCTGCTCTGTCTCTCCCTCCCAGTGTCCTCGGATGAGATCAAGAGGTCCACGGACCCTTCTCCCATAGAGTAACTCAAAAGGAGAGAACCCAGTAGATTCCTGGGGCACCTCTCTGTACGCAAACAACAGATGGGGCAGGAACCTCTCTCAGTCCCTGCAAGCGTCAGTAAAGGTCCTCAGCATTTGCTTGAGGGTGCCGTTAAAGCGCTCGCAGAGACCGTTAGTCTGTGGGTGATAAGGTGAGCTAAGTAGCGGTTTGATGCCACACACCTTCCACAGCTGCTGGGTAAGCACAGCGGTAAACTGGGTCCCCTGATCGGAGAGAATCTCCTTGGGGAACCCCACTCTAGTGAAAACCTTAACCAGGGCATCAGCAACCGTCTCTGCCTCTATATTAGACAGCGCTACTGCCTCTGGATAGCGTGTGGCGTAGTCCACCACGGTAAGAATATATTTCTTACCGGATGGGCTAGCCCTGGCCAGTGGGCCCACTATGTCAACGGCTATGCGGGCAAAGGGCTCCCCAATGATAGGCATAGACATAAGCCTAGCTTTTGGGTGGTCCCCCCGCTTCCCTACCCGTTGACAAGTGTCACACGTATTACAATATACCCGCACAGCCTGATTAAGACTGGGCCAAAAGAAATTCTGTGTAATTCTATGGGCTGTGCGGCGGGACCCTAGATGTCCAGCTAACGGTACATCATGCCCAATTCGCAGAATCTCCTGACGGTACTTAGCAGGTACCACCAGTTGTCGATTCGGAGAAGGGGCCAAACTTTTCTGGGACGGTTTAGGGATCCTGTATAACCTATCCCCCACCCACTCATACCGCTCCCCATCTGGTCCTTCCTCTCTAGCATCTGCCTTAGCTCTATACTTCTGTAGGGTTGGATCTGCCCGGGTTTCCCTCCCAAACTCCTCTGGGGTATCCCAACTCAAAGGGGCCTGATCTGAGGGAATCGTTGGGGAACAAGGTCTTACCTGGGTCTCAGTAGCAGGTGGGTCGGTTCCGGCAGCGCGGGTCTGGGCATGAGTGGTCACAGCATTAACTTCATTGGGGCCCATGGGAGCATATGCAGAAACAAGGGGGGCCAAGTCATTCCCAAGAAGAACATCCGCAGGCAAGTCTTTCATAACCCCCACATTAACATGTCTAGCCCCCACTCCCCAATCCAAGTGTACTCGGGCAACAGGTAGGCGAAAAACAGCACCCCCTGCTACCCTCACAGCCACAGCGTCTCCGGTGTGTTGATGTTCAGACACCAAATCTTTCTGCAGCAAAGTCATAGTGGCACCAGTGTCTCGTAACCCGCTGACTTCCCTTCCGTTCAGCTTAACCATCTGCCGGTGCTGCTGCCTGTTGTCTTGATGAGCGGCTTGGACCGGGTCTGCTTCATGGAGGACGCCCCAACATTCCTCCTGCTCAATGCAGTGAGCAGCAGGCGGGGAGTTGTGTGGATTTCCGCCGGCTGGCCGTCTCCATGACTGTGCATGGTTGGCTGTGTTCAACGGGCACTCCGGCCTTTTGTGCCCAAGCGGTTTGCATCCAAAGCACCGGATGGGTTGCAAATAATCCCTGGAGTTAAAACGGGGTGGCTGGGCATAGCTGTTGGTTGCAGGCAAAGTCAGGGTGCGGTGTGCTGGAGCCTGGTAAATAGTAGTACTGGTGGGTGTTGCTTGTCGGTACTCCACCCTGGCAGGGGCTTTGGGCACATTATCATCCAGCTTACGAGAGTCGGTATATTCATCTGCCAATCGAGCGGCTTCCGGGAAAGTGGAGGGTTTACGGTCCCGGACCCATTCTCTGACCCCGGCAGGTAACTTGTTGAAGCAATGTTCCAACAAAAACACTTGTAAGATCTCCTCCCCAGATACAGCTTGGCATCCTGCCATCCAGTGGGTTGCTGCACGGTGTACTCTGCATGCCCACTCCATATAGGAGTCACTCACTTGCTTGGGGGTCTCTCTGAACCTCCGCCGGTATACTTCTGGCGTTACTGCATACCTGGCCAACAGGGCATCTTTAACGGCCCGGTAATCTATAATTTCCTCCTCCGGGATGGCCCGAAAAGCATCACTGGCCCGGCCGGACAATTTCCCAGAGAGGATGGTGACCCATTCGTCCGTGGGCACCCTGTGTAAGGTACACTGCCTTTCAAAGTCTGCCAAGAATCTATCAATCTCCTCCTCAGATTCCACAAAAGTTTTAAACGCAGCAAAAGGTACCTTCTTTCTTCCCACATTATTATGGGGTACCTCCGCTGCTGCCGCTCCTCTTCCTTGCAGTTGGGCTGTTACCGCTGCTTGCACTCGTTCCACAATGTCAGCTGTAGGGTTGGGGCCAAAATGTGCCAGCCTTATTTGCACTGCCCGGTTAAATTGTATTTCCTCGGGTGTTAAATCCAAGATGCCGGTCACATTAGCTCTCTCCCTTTCTTGTGCTGCATCCATCTCCAACAATTGAGCAATAATCTCTCGTTTCTTTAAATTACCTGCTGGTCGTCCTCTACGTTGCAATAACTTTTTGAGGGTAATCCGTTTCAGCTCCTCATACTGCATCGGTAACTGTTCTGGGCGGTGGGACTCATCCCGTCGCTTGCCACCAATTGTTACGACACCCCAAAGTATGAAAGGGGTTACAGTCGTCTAGGATAATCCACTCCCAAACACCCGGACAGCTATCGACCACTCCAATCCGCCATACATGAAGCACATCAATAATTCCCCCCCAAGTACGAGACAAGGCTCTGTAGTGAGGTTTGATCGAGAGTAACTCTCTTCTCTTTTATTGCAAGAAACACAACACTTATATATACTTTGAGAATACCACATGAACAATGACTGTGTAATTACAGCCAGGTGAGCTCATTAACATGCTTATCAATAGTCTCAGACTCTATTAACATACTGTCCTATTTTAGACAAAAGCACTGAGTTAATCAGTAGACATTCTTTAGGAGGGGGCTGCTGGAAACAATCGCCCCCCTCAATCTGCAGCTAATACACATTGAATTTGCAGACATAGTGACAACCTCTTTAAAGGAATTTGGAGCGTAGCAGCTAAAACATAGGGGAACAAAGGGGGGGGCTGTACGGGCCGTGGAACAGCCGAACAAACAGACGAAAGGAGGCAGCAACAATATAATACAAAGTCAGATGGTTCTGTCACAGCACCGCACATGAGATCGCATGTAACGAAGGAGCAGTGTGCTCCGAATTAAATGCGATCTCTGCAGCCGCACGAGTGTGAACGGGCACTTTAAAAGCTTTGAAATTACCTGGGAAACTGGCATTGTCTGAAACCGGAAGTGGCAAACCGTAAGTGACCTCCTTAAAACCGGAAGTGACATTTAAACACTTTTCTCCTTGACATTTTGGGCTTTAAAGTGTTGTTGTATCCGTTTTGGGGACTTTTGATCCCGTTTTGACACATTTTCTGCCTCCCTAAGCCTTTGGCCAAAGATGTGAACATTTTAAGTGCAAAACCCCCAAAATATGCAAAATTTAATTTTGGGACCATTTTACCTGTGTTTGCTTCCTTTTACCAAGAAATGACCAGAGATGAAAAATGACTGGATTTCAGTCTTAGGCTCGGTTCACACTTGTGCGATGCGGGAACTGTCACGGAACCATGAACCAGACGTACAACAACAGATAAGTGAAAATAAGACAGCTTTATTGAAAAACAAGCTATAAAGCAAAAGTCCAAACGGATGGCGAAACCGATGCAGAGTCTTTGCGAAGCCAGGGGTCAGGAACCGGCAGGGTAGTCAGACGAAGCCAGGATCAGGAACCAACAGGGTGGTCAGACGAAGCCAGGATCAGGAACCAACAGGGTAGTCAGACGAAGCCAGGATCAGGAACCAACAGGGTGGTCAGACGAAGCCAGGATCAGGAACCAACAGGGTAGTCAGACGAAGCCAGGATCAGGAACCAACAGGGTAGTCAGACGAAGCCAGGATCAGGAACCAACAGGGTAGTCAGACGAAGCCAGGATCAGGAACCAGAAGTAGCAGCAGTCTTAGTAGCATGTGAACACAGGAGGACCAAGCAGGGAACTGAAGCCACAGACCTCCTATATATATGAGCTAGGCATCCAGCTCCTCCCAGTGGGAAGGAGGAGCCGCAGGGTGGGAGGCTACAAGAAACCCAGAAACCAAGATGGCCGCCAGCACATGTCAAACAAAGGAGAACAGCAAGAAGGTAAGACCATGACAGTACCTCCCCCTCAAGGGCCCCTCCTCCGCGGAGTAAAGAACGGTTTCTGAGGGAAGCGTGCGTGGAAGGCTCGGAGCAAGGCAGGAGCATGGACATCTGCGGAGGGAACCCAGGAACGCTCCTCTGGACCATAACCACGCCAATGAACCAAAAACTGCACCCGACCGCGGACCAGGCGTGAGTCCAGGATATTGCTCACCTCATACTCCTCACGATTGCCCACTCGGACCGGACGAGGCCGAGGAACCGAGGAAGTGAAACGATTACACACCAGAGGCTTCAACAGGGAGACATGAAACACGTTGGAGATCCGCATGCCAGGAGGAAGCGCAAGGGCATAGGCTACCGGGTTTACCCTGCGAAGCACTCGGAAGGGACCAACAAAGCGAGGCGCCAGCTTGGGAGTGGGCACTCGAAGGTTGAGGTTGCGGGTGGACAACCATACACGGTCTCCGGCCTGGTAGGAAGGAGCAGGCGTTCGTCTGCGATCAGCCTGGAGTCTCTGGCGCTGCGCAGAGACCTCAAGGGACTTCTGGATCTGTACCCAAGAAGCACGTAGGACGGAAAGGTGATCCTCCACAGCCGGAATATCCTGGGGAGAGAATACCTCCGGTAACACGGCAGGTTGGAACCCATAGTTGGCCATGAAGGGAGACGTCCCAGAGGAAGAGTTCACCGCCGTGTTCCTGGCAAACTCAGCCCAAGGCAGGAGGTCAACCCAATTGTCTTGGTGATCGGAGACATAGCAACGAAGGAATTGCTCCAAGGCCTGATTGGATCGTTCTGCGGCCCCATTGGACTGAGGGTGGTAGGCCGAGGAGAAGGAGAGATGAATCCCCAACTGGGAGCAAAAGGCGCGCCAGAACCTGGACACAAACTGACTCCCCCGATCCGACACAATCTCCTTGGGCAAACCGTGCAACCGGAAGACCTCCCTGGCAAAAATCGTGGCCAACTCCTGTGCAGAGGGTAACTTCTTGAGAGGAACACAGTGACACATTTTGGAAAACCGATCCACAATCATGAGAATGACCGTATGGCCTCGGGATGCAGGGAGGTCCACAATGAAATCCATCCCCAGGTGTGACCATGGGCGCTCCCCGGTGGCTAAGGGTTGCAGAAGGCCCAACGGAAGGTGCCGAGGGGACTTACTCTGGGCACAAACGGAGCATGCCGCTACATATGCGGCGATGTCGGAACGTAGGGAAGGCCACCAGAACAGACGTGAAACAGCCCAGGACAGCTGATTCTTTCCAGGATGCCCCGCGGTCTTGGAGTTATGGTAGGTTCGCAACAACCGAGTGCGCAACTCCTCAGGCACAAAACATCTGCCGTTGGGTCTCCCAGAGGGAGCACCAGATTGAGCCGCCAAAATCTGCTCACCCAGGGGAGAGGTCAGGCTGGTGCGAATGGCAGCCAGGATCTGATTCGGAGGTATGACCGAAGTCGGAATCGACTCCTCCCTGGACAGGTCGGAGTACTGCCGTGATAAGGCATCAGCCCTGATGTTCTTGGAACCGGGTAGGTAGGAGACCACGTAATTAAAACGTGACAAGAACAGAGCCCATCTGGCCTGACGTGGTGTCAATCTCTTGGCCTCAGAGAGGTAGGTCAGGTTCTTGTGGTCCGTCAGGATGAGGACCGGAACCACCGAACCCTCGAGCAAGTGCCTCCATTCTTTAAGAGCCTGCACGATGGCCAATAACTCCCTGTCACCAATCTGGTAGTTGCACTCCGCGGAAGACAGTTTCCGGGAGTAAAACCCACAAGGAAGCAGAGGACCCTCTGGTGTTCTACGCTGAGACAGAAGGGCGCCTACTCCCGTCTCAGACGCGTCCACCTCGAGGACAAAGGGCAACCCAGGGTTGGGATGCGACAGAATCGGAGCCGACACAAAGGCGGACTTTAGAGCCTCAAAAGCTCGGATGGCCTCGGGCGGCCAGACCTGGGAATTACTGCCCTTCCTGGTCAGATCCGTGAGAGGCTTGGCTAGCATGGAAAAGTCCCTGATGAACTTCCGATAATAATTGGCGAAGCCCAAAAAGCGCTGCAGGGAGCGAAGACCACTGGGCTGGGGCCACTGTAAGACAGCCGAAACCTTCTCAGGATCCATGGAGAACCCCTCAGCGGAAATGATGTAACCTAAGAAGGTTACCTGGGATCGGTGAAATTCGCATTTCTCAAGCTTACCGAACAGCTTGTTCTCTCGTAACCGTTGCAACACTCGTTTGACATCCAGAATGTGGGTCTCCATGGACTCAGAATAAACCAAGATGTCATCCAGGTAGACCACCACACACTGCTGCAACAGGTCACGGAAAACATCGTTGATGAATTCCTGAAAGACTGCGGGCGCATTGCACAGCCCAAAGGGCATAACCAAGGATTCATAATGACCGGTCCTGGTGTTAAACGCGGTCTTCCACTCATCGCCCGCCTTGATCCTTACGAGGTTATATGCCGCCCTCAGGTCGAGTTTGGTAAAGACCGTGGCCCCTTTAAGGCGATCGAACAGCTCGGAAATCAAGGGTATCGGGTAAGCGTTCTTGATCGTGATGCGATTGAGACCCCTGTAATCGATGCAAGGCCTCAACTCACCGCCCTTCTTTTTCACAAAGAAAAATCCAGCCCCTGCCGGGGACGAGGATTTGCGAATGTGTCCACGTGAAAGCGCCTCCCTCACGTACTCCTCCATGGCCTCATTCTCCGCTACCGACAGTGGATAGACTTTGCCACGAGGAGGAACGGCACCAGATTGTAACTCGATGGCACAATCGTATGGGAGGTGCGGAGGTAGGGCAACCGCGCGCACCTTATCGAATACATCCCGGTACTCCTCGTATTCAGGGGGCAACAGAGAGTCCGAGGAAGTACACAGCAACTTGACAGGCCCATGGATGCAACTAGTCCCACACTGCGGTGACCACGAGAGGATCTCGGCCGATCTCCAATCGAAAATCGGATTATGCTTCTGGAGCCAGGGGTACCCCAAGACCACCGAGTAGTGTGGAGACGAAATAACATGGAAGCAGACCGACTCTCTGTGGACGGCACCAATGGCTAACCCCACTGGAAGGGTCTCATGAGTCACGTGTGGCGGCAGAAGGGGTCTGCCGTCTATCGCTTCAAGAGCCAGAGGAGAACCTCGAGCCTGCAGAGGAATGGAATTGGCGGCAGCGAACACACTATCAATGAACAAACCACCAGCACCAGAGTCCACCAACGCCTGGGTCGTCACCGAGCCCCCGACCCAGGAAAGGACAACAGTGATCAGTGGTTTGTCAACACGGGAAACCGGGGACGAGGAGACTCCACCCAAGATCTGCCCCCGACAGGATCTCAGGTGCGAGCGTTTCCCTGGATGGTTCGGACATGCCAACCGAAAATGCCCACCGAGACCACAGTACATGCATCGGACCTCGCGTCTCCGGAGTACCCTCTCCCCCTCGGACAGGCGAGCAAACCCCAGCTGCATGGGTTCACCCCCAGACAAGTCATCCCCAGGAGGCGTGGGAGGAGAGGGAGGCACGGGTGGGACAACAAAGGTAGGCGCCAATCTGTTAGGAGGCCTCCGCAGACTCTCCTTAAAGGAAGGTCTCTCCCTGAGTCTGGTGTCAATCAAAATCAGGAAAGAAATAAGAGACTCGAGCTCCACTGGTAGGTCCTTAGCTGCAACCTCATCCTTCAAGGCATCCGAGAGACCATGAGAGAAAGCAGCGACCAGAGCCTCATTATTCCAGCCCACCTCTGCTGCCAGGGTACGAAACTCAATGGCGTATTCAGCTACGGATCGTGAACCCTGTCTGATGGACATAAGGAGCTTCGCAGCAGAGGCAGCACGAGCCGGCACATCGAATACCTTCCGAAGAGAAGCAACAAAACCGGAAAACTCGGCAACCACCGGATTGTTGTTCTCCCATAAAGGGCTGGCCCAGGCCAAGGCCTTGTCCGAGAGCAGCGAGATTAAGAAGCCCACCTTTGATCTCTCAGTAGGAAAGGCATGTGGCAGCAACTCGAAATAAATGCCCACCTGGTTAAGGAAACCTCGGCACTGAGTTGGCTCTCCCCCAAAGCGCTGTGGAAGGGGGGCAGAACCGGACATACCCCGAAACACCGCGGGCGCAACAACAGGTGTCGGGGTAGACTCTGGCGCAACAACCGGAGCGGCAGTAGGAGCGGACCCAGGAGCGACAACCGACCCATCGGCAACGGGAGCGAAATGAACCGTGCGTTCAAGCAGGGTTTGCAACGCCACGGCGAACTGACCCAACAGGTGATCCTGCTGATCAAGTCTGGCAACCAGCGTGGGTAGTGAGGATGGCCCTGTACCGTCAGAATTCGTGGCCTGTGGTACCGTGCGTTCAAGCAGGGTTTGCAACGCCACGGCGAACCGACCCAACAGGTGATCCTGCTGATCAAGTCTGGCAACCAGCGTGGGTAGCGAGGATGGCCCTGTACCGTCATAATTCATGGCTTGGTCCTAATGTCACGGAACCATGAACCAGACGTACAACAACAGATAAGTGAAAATAAGACAGCTTTATTGAAAAACAAGCTATAAAGCAAAAGTCCAAATGGATGGCGAAACCGATGCAGAGTCTTTGCGAAGCCAGGGGTCAGGAACCGGCAGGGTAGTCAGACGAAGCCAGGATCAGGAACCAACAGGGTGGTCAGACGAAGCCAGGATCAGGAACCAACAGGGTAGTCAGACGAAGCCAGGATCAGGAACCAACAGGGTAGTCAGACGAAGCCAGGAACAGGAACCAGAAGTAGCAGCAGTCTTAGTAGCATGTGAACACAGGAGGACCAAGCAGGGAACTGAAGCAACAGACCTCCTATATATATGAGCTAGGCATCCAGCTCCTCCCAGTGGGAAGGAGGAGCCGCAGGGTGGGAGGCTACAAGAAACCCAGAAACCAAGATGGCCGCCAGCACATGTCAAACGAAGGAGAACAGCAAGAAGGTAAGACCATGACAGGAACGCTGCCAATATGCAGCGTGTTACCGCATCGCATCCACACATCTGGCAGTTCCCACTGCCATATGCGATACGCAGGGGGTGTCAATTAAAAGTTAACGACACCCCCAGTTTGATTGCATATCGCAGTGCGATCTGCAAGTAAGCACAGAGTCGGATCGCACAAGTGTGAGCCACTGTGCGATTTGATTTTGATGCGACTCAAAAAATGCCTCCTGTGCGTCTTTGGTGCGGATGCAGTGCGAATTTAGCCATACAAAGTGTATGGCTGAAATTTGCACCGCACATGAGATCGCATGTAATGAAGGAGCAGTGCGCTCCTAATTAAATGCGATCTCCGCAGCCGCACGAGTGTGAACGGGCACTTAAAAAGCTTTGAAATTACCTGGGAAACTGCCATTGTCTGAAACCGGAAATGGCAAACCGGAAGTGACCTCCTTAAAACCGGAAGTGACATTAAAACACTTTTCTCCTTGACATTTTGGGCTTTAAAGTGTTGTTGTATCCGTTTTGGGGACTTTTGATCCCGTTTTGACACATTTTCTGCCTCCCTAAGCTTTTGGCCAAAGATGTGAACATTTTAAGGGCAAAACCCCCAAAATATGCAAAATTTAATTTTGGGACCATTTTACCTGTGTTTGCTTCCTTTTACCAAGAAATGACCAGAGAGATGAAAAATGACTGGATTTCAGTCTTAGCTCGGTTCACACTTGTGCGATGCGGGAACGCTGCCAATATGCAGCGTGTTACCGCATCGCATCCACACATCTGGCAGTTCCCACTGCCATATGCGATACGCAGGGGGTGTCAATTAAACGTTAACGACACCCCCAGTTTGATTGCATATCGCAGTGCGATCTGCAAGTACGCACAGAATCGCATTGCACAAGTGTGAACCACTGTGCGATTTGATTTTGATGCGGCTCAAAAAATGCCTCCTGTGCGTCTTTGGTGCGGATGCAGTGCGAATTCAGCCATACAAAGTGTATGGCTGAAATTCGCACCGCACATGAGATCGCATGTAATGAAGGAGCAGTGCGCTCCGAATTAAATGCGATCTTCGCAGCCGCACGAGTGTGAACGGGCACTTAAAAAGCTTTGAAATTACCTGGGAAACTGGCATTGTCTGAGACCGGAAATGGCAAACCGTAAGTGACCTCCTTAAAACCAGAAGTGACATTAAAACACTTTTCTCCTTGACATTTTGGGCTTTAAAGTGTTGTTGTATCCGTTTTGGGGACTTTTGATCCCGTTTTGACACATTTTCTGCCTCCCTAAGCCTTTGGCCAAAGATGTGAACATTTTAAGGGCAAAACCCCCAAAATATGCAAAATTTAATTTTGGGACCATTTTACCTGTGTTTGCTTCCTTTTACCAAGAAATGACCAGAGAGATGAAAAATGACTGGATTTCAGTCTTAGGCTCGGTTCACACTTGTGCAATGTGGGAACGCTGCGAATATGCAGCGTGTTACCGCATCGCATCAACGCATCTAGCAGTTCCCACTGCCATATGCGATACGCAGGGGGTGTCAATTAAAAGTTAACGACACCCCCAGTTTGATTGCATATCGCAGTGCGATCTGCAAGTAAGCACAGAATCGGATCGCACAAGTGTAAGCCACTGTGCGATTTGATTTTGATGCGACTCAAAAAATGCCTCCTGTGCGTCTTTGGTGCGGATGCAGTGCGAATTTAGCCATACAAAGTGTATGGCTGAAATTCGCACCGCACATGAGATCGCATGTAATGAAGGAGCAGTGCGCTCCGAATTAAATGCGATCTCCGCAGCCGCATGAGTGTGAACGGGCACTTAAAAAGCTTTGAAATTACCTGGGAAACTGGCATTGTCTGAGACCGGAAATGGCAAACCAGAAGTGACCTCCTTAAAACCGGAAGTGACATTAAAACACTTTTCTCCTTGACATTTTGGGCTTTAAAGTGTTGTTGTATCCGTTTTGGGAACTTTTGATCCCGTTTTGACACATTTTCTGCCTCCCTAAGCTTTTGGCCAAAGATGTGAACATTTTAAGGGCAAAACCCCCAAAATATGCAAAATTTAATTTTGGGACCATTTTACCTGTGTTTGCTTCCTTTTACCAAGAAATGACCAGAGAGATGAAAAATGACTGGATTTCAGTCTTAGGCTCGGTTCACACTTGTGCGATGCGGGAACGCTGCCAATATGCAGCGTGTTACCGCATCGCATCCACACATCTGGCAGTTCCCACTGCCATATGCGATACGCAGGGGGTGTCAATTAAACGTTAACGACACCCCCAGTTTGATTGCATATCGCAGTGCGATCTGCAAGTACGCACAGAATCGCATCGCACAAGTGTGAACCACTGTGCGATTTGATTTTGATGCGGCTCAAAAAAATGCTTCCTGTGCGTCTTTGGTGCAGATGCAGTGTGAATTCAGCCATACAAAGTGTATGGCTGAAATTCACACCGCACATGAGATCGCATGTAATGAAGGAGCAGTGCGCTCCGAATTAAATGCGATCTCCGCAGCCGCACGAGTGTGAAAGGGCACTTAAAAAGCTTTGAAATTACCTAGGAAACTGGCATTGTCTGAAACCGGAAGTGGCAAACCGGAAGTGACCTCCTTAAAACCGAAAGTGACATTAAAACACTTTTCTCCTTGACATTTTGGGCTTTAAAGTGTTGTTGTATCCGTTTTGGGGACTTTTGATCCCGTTTTGACACATTTTCTGCCTCCCTAAGCCTTTGGCCAAAGATGTGAACATTTTAAGGGCAAAACCCCCAAAATATGCAAAATTTAATTTTGGGACCATTTTACCTGTGTTTGCTTCCTTTTACCAAGAAATGACCAGAGAGATGAAAAATGACTGGATTTCAGTCTTAGGCTCGGTTCCCACTTGTGCGATGTGGGATTGCTGCGAATATGCAGCGTGTTACCGCATTGCATCCACACATCTGGCAGTTCCCACTGCCATATGCGATACGCAGGGGGTGTCAATTAAACGTTAACGACACCCCCAGTTTGATTGCATATCGCAGTGCGATCTGCAAGTACGCACAGAATCGCATCGCACAAGTGTGAACCACTGTGCGATTTGATTTTGATGCGACTCAAAAAATGCCTCCTGTGCGTCTTTGGTGCGGATGCAGTGCGAATTTAGCCATAGAAAGTGTATGGCTGAAATTCGCACCGCACATGAGATCGCATGTAACGAAGGAGCAGTGTGCTCCGAATTAAATGCGATCTCCGCTGCCGCACGAGTGTGAAAGGGCACTTAAAAAGCTTTGAAATTACCTGGGAAACTGGCATTGTCTGAAACCCGGAGGTGGCAAACCGGAAGTGACCTCCTTAAAACCGGAAGTGGCATTAAAACACTTTTCTCCTTGACATTTTGGGCTTTAAAGTGTTGTTGTATCCGTTTTGGGGACTTTTGTTCCCGTTTTGACACATTTTCTGCCTCCCTAAGCCTTTGGCCAAAGATGTGAACATTTTAAGGGCAAAACCCCCAAAATATGCAAAATTTAATTTTGGGACCATTTTACCTGTGTTTGCTTCCTTTTACCAAGAAATGACCAGAGAGATGGAAAATGACTGGATTTCAGTCTTAGGCTCGGTTCACACTTGTGCAATGCGGGAACGCTGCCAATATGCAGTGTGTTACCGCATCACATCCACACATCTGGCAGTTCCCACTGCCATATGCGATACGCAGGGGGTGTCAATTAAACGTTAACGACACCCCCAGTTTGATTGCATATCGCAGTGCGATCTGCAAGTACGCACAGAATCGCATCGCACAAGTGTGAACCACTGTGCGATTTTATTTTGATGCGGCTCAAAAAATGCCTCCTGTGCGTCTTTGGTGCAGATGCAGTGCGAATTCAGCCATACAAAGTGTATGGCTGAAATTCGCACCGCACATGAGATCGCATGTAATGAAAGAGCAGTGCGCTCCGAATTAAATGCGATCTCCGCAGCCGCACAAGTGTGAACCGGCACTTAAAAAGCTTTGAAATTACCTGGGAAACTGGCATTGTCTGAAACCGGAAGTGGCAAACCGGAAGTGACCTTCTTAAAACCGGAAGTGGCATTAAAACACTTTTCTCCTTGACATTTTGGGCTTTAAAGTGTTGTTGTATCCGTTTTGGGGACTTTTGATCCCGTTCTGACACATTTTCTGCCTCCCTAAGCCTTTGGCCAAAGATGTGAACATTTTAAGTGCAAAACCCCCAAAATATGCAAAATAAATTTTGGGACCATTTTACCTGTGTTTGCTTCCTTTTACCAAGAAATGACCAGAGATGAAAAATGACTGGATTTCAGTCTTAGGCTCGGTTCACACTTGTGCGATGCGGGAACGCTGCCAATATGCAGCGTGTTACAGCATCGCATCCACACATCTGGCAGTTCCCACTGCCATATGCGATACGCAGGGGGTGTCAATTAAACATTAACGACACCCCCAGTTTGATTGCATATCGCAGTGCGATCTGCAAGTACGCACAGAATCGCATCGCACAAGTGTGAACCACTGTGCGATTTGATTTTGATGCGACTCAAAAAATGCCTCCTGTGCGTCTTTGGTGCAGATGCAGTGCGAATTTAGCCATAGAAAGTGTATGGCTGAAATTCGCACCGCACATGAGATCGCATGTGTCACGGACCCTACTTCCCCCCCCTTCTTTTCCTCTCTTCTGCACCCCCAGTACTTTACTATCTTCCCCAGCATGGGATTCTTCCCTCCCCCCTGGCTGCTCACTCCTTTGCCTGCCCCCCCCACTGTGCTGTCCTCCTCCCCTCCCCAGCAAGGTGCCTGAATGTCTGCTTCTCCGCCTTCATGCTCACTGTGGACAATGAACACATTCCTTGTGTGGGCTCGAGTAGAGGGGGGCGGGGCTGGTTGCTGGGGAAACTGGACGCCTGGCTGGGAGTTGCCTGGCCCACCTGCTGACACACAAGTCCTAAGATATTTAGCTGAGTGAGAGTCTCTCGGGGGTTGTTCATCTCTGTTGTTTGGAAGACTGTGTGTCTCTGAGCTGCGGCCAGGGAACACAGAATCCCCTATTGGTTCCTGCGGGCCTCTTCAAACCTGCCTGACAACCTGGATTTTGGATTTACCCTGTCCCTTCCTACAACCTGGATTTTGGATACATCCTGGACCTTCCTGCTGGTGAGTGGATTAACACTGGGCCTACCAGAACTCTGCCTGAACTTTGTCACCTCATTGTTTGCCCTGCTCCGTGTGTGGCCCAATCCCTCGCTGGCCAGGACTTTGCCCATTCTATTGGGAGCCCCTGTTATGGACTACCCCTGTTATCTGGAACTCTGTCCTACCCACGTTGGGTCTGACCCTGGACACCTTTGTTTGGCCCTTTCTTTGTGAACATACCCGCTACCGTTCAATAAAAGGCTTTGTTGGCACTCCTGCTCTCCATGTGCGTTCTGTCTTACCTACACTTCCGTCACACTGGTTGGCAGCGGCGGGATCAGAACGCTGAAGAGGATGGAGAGCAGCCCCCTCACACTGGACCCAACGCGGGGTGGGGAGTACAGGAATTGGACTGTGGCAAGTTTGCAAGAAAAGGCTCAGGAGTTAAGCCTTACCTACAGGGGCCTGTCCAAAGAAGAGCTGGTCACCGCCATTGAGGAAGCCGGCCTTCAGAGAACTGAAAGCTTGAATGCTCCGCCGTCAGAGAATGAACAGAGTGCATCCACCGTCTCAAGTCCCAGGAGCCCGTGGATCACATGGTACGAAGAGGAGATGGCTATCCTGGGGCCCGGGGCCACCTTGGATGACAAGCGGGAGGCTATCCGAAGGGCTCATGAGCGAGAAACCATGAGAGGCCTCAGGGGATATGACCCTCTCCCCAGCCCACGAGTCGGTGGGCCTGATCGGCCAAGGGTGACTCGTAAAGACTTCAAGCCATTTTGTGAAGCTACAGGGGATGTGGAAGGGTTCTTCCAGGACTTCGAACACTTATGTCAGCTGCTGGAGGTGCCCCGTGGAGACTGGGTACGCCACCTAGTGGGCCTGCTGCAAGGGGGTGCGGCTGCTGCCTACCGGACAATGAACGCACAGTGGAATCGAGATTACAGTAGGATCAAACAGACTATACTAGAACACTACGCGGTAACTTCAGAAACCCACCGGATCAAATTCCGGGACCTCTCCTGTCATTCTGAGCCCTCCTTCAAGATGTATGCGCACAAAATCTCGCTGGCCTGCAGACGCTGGCTGGAGGGGGAGCAGGCCTTTACTATTGAACAAGTTGTCCAGGCCTTTCTAAAGGAACAATTCTTTGCCAAATGCCCAGCAGAGGTGCGGGAGTGGGTGAAGGAGAGGGACCCTGGCACCCTTGAACGGGCGGCTGCACTGGCAGACGAGGCCCTTGCCATTAAACCCCATTGGAAAAGACTGGTAGTCGAGCCGCCCAAAGCCCAGAACACAGGCAGACCACTTCCCAGCAACCCCCTGCCACTCCTCCAGCGCCCTGTCGCCCCAACACCATCCACAGCCCCTTCCTACCGACCTCGTACTTCTGGGCCATTTCTGGACCGCCGGTGCTATGGGTGCAACCAGCCCGGGCATCTTCAGGCCAGCTGCCCTCAGTACCGTCGCACCACGTCTGCCAGCCACAGTCGCCCAGTCAACTACCTAGAGTTGACCCCAGAGGAAGAACCACTACCCCCACCTCCCAGTGACTGGCTGACCCCCACTGTTGCCAATCCTCCTAGGGGAGTCTACGGTGTTCATCCCCTTGTCCCATCCTACCCAGAGCAGAGGCAGCGCCACCTGCAGGAGGTCCTGATTGATGGAGAGAGAACTACGGGATTTCGGGACACTGGGGCCTTCCTCACCATTGCTGATCCCCGCGTGGTAAAACCAGAAGCCATCAAGCCAGGCCCCGGGTTCTTTATTGAAATGGCAGGTGGTACTACGAAACACATCCCCAAGGCGTCGGTTCGCCTTGACTATGGGTTTGGGGAAAAGCGCTGCCAAATTGGAATCATGGCTGGACTACCTGCGGACATTCTGCTTGGAAATGATTTAGGAGAGCTACAGTGTCAATACGTCGGAGCTGTGACCAGGAGCCAAGCCAGCCACGGCCTGCCTGCCGAGAAAACCCAACGGGACTCCCCTTCTGCCCTGGATCCGGTGAGTGTTACCAACCCTGACCAGAATACCACCCTGACCTGGGACCGTGAGAAATTTAAACAGGAACTAGACTCTGACCCCACATTGAGCAAATTCCGGTGCTATAGGTGTAACCAACCTGGGCATCTTCAGGCCAGCTGCCCTCAGAACCGTCGCACCACATCCGCCAGCCACAGTCGCCCAGTCAACTACCCAGAGTTGGCCCCAGCGGAAGGACCTCTACCCCAGCCTCCCAGTGACTGGCTGACCACCATGGCGCCCAATCCTCCTCAGGGAGTCTACAGTGTTTATCCCCTTGTCCCACCATACCCGGCAGCAGGACCTTCAGTAGGTGAGCCTATTACCACAAGTGCCTCCAGGGAGACCTGCCGAGGTCCCCCTGTCGGCACTTGTAAAATAAAAGGGGGAGGGGTTGTCACGGACCCTACTTCCCCCCCCTTCTTTTCCTCTCTTCTGCACCCCCAGTACTTTACTATCTTCCCCAGCATGGGATTCTTCCCTCCCCCCTGGCTGCTCACTCCTTTGCCTGCCCCCCCCACTGTGCTGTCCTCCTCCCCTCCCCAGCAAGGTGCCTGAATGTCTGCTTCTCCGCCTTCATGCTCACTGTGGACAATGAACACATTCCTTGTGTGGGCTCGAGTAGAGGGGGGCGGGGCTGGTTGCTGGGGAAACTGGACGCCTGGCTGGGAGTTGCCTGGCCCACCTGCTGACACACAAGTCCTAAGATATTTAGCTGAGTGAGAGTCTCTCGGGGGTTGTTCATCTCTGCTGTTTGGAAGACTGTGTGTCTCTGAGCTGCGGCCAGGGAACACAGAATCCCCTATTGGTTCCTGCGGGCCTCTTCAAACCTGCCTGACAACCTGGATTTTGGATTTACCCTGTCCCTTCCTACAACCTGGATTTTGGATACATCCTGGACCTTCCTGCTGGTGAGTGGATTAACACTGGGCCTACCAGAACTCTGCCTGAACTTTGTCACCTCATTGTTTGCCCTGCTCCGTGTGTGGCCCAATCCCTCGCTGGCCAGGACTTTGCCCATTCTATTGGGAGCCCCTGTTATGGACTACCCCTGTTATCTGGAACTCTGTCCTACCCACGTTGGGTCTGACCCTGGACACCTTTGTTTGGCCCTTTCTTTGTGAACATACCCGCTACCGTTCAATAAAAGGCTTTGTTGGCACTCCTGCTCTCCATGTGCGTTCTGTCTTACCTACACTTCCGTCACAGCATGTAATGAAGGAGCAGTGTGCTCCGAATTAAATGCGATCTCCGCAGCCGCACGAGTGTGAAAGGGCACTTAAAAAGCTTTGAAATTACCTGGGAAACTGGCATTGTCTGAAACCCGGAAGTGGCAAACCGGAAGTGACCTCCTTAAAACCGGAAGTGGCATTAAAACACTTTTCTCCTTGACATTTTGGGCTTTAAAGTGTTGTTGTATCCGTTTTGGGGACTTTTGTTCCCGTTTTGACACATTTTCTGCCTCCCTAAGCCTTTGGCCAAAGATGTGATCATTTTAAGGGCAAAACCCCCAAAATATACAAAATTTAATTTTGGGACCATTTTACCTGTGTTTGCTTCCTTTTACCAAGAAATGACCAGAGAGATGAAAAATGACTGGATTTCAGTCTTAGGCTCGGTTCCCACTTGTGCGATGCGGGAACGCTGCGAATATGCAGCGTGTTACCGCATCGCATCCACACATCTGGCAGTTCCCACTGCCATATGCGATACGCAGGGGGTGTCAATTAAACGTTAACGACACCCCCAGTTTGATTGCATATCGCAGTGCGATCTGCAAGTACGCACAGAATCGCATCGCACAAGTGTGAACCACTGTGCGATTTGATTTTGATGCGACTCAAAAAATGCCTCCTGTGCGTCTTTGGTGCGGATGCAGTGCGAATTTAGCCATAGAAAGTGTATGGCTGAAATTCGCACCGCACATGAGATCGCATGTAACGAAGGAGCAGTGTGCTCCGAATTAAATGCGATCTCCGCTGCCGCACGAGTGTGAAAGGGCACTTAAAAAGCTTTGAAATTACCTGGGAAACTGGCATTGTCTGAAACCCGGAGGTGGCAAACCGGAAGTGACCTCCTTAAAACCGGAAGTGGCATTAAAACACTTTTCTCCTTGACATTTTGGGCTTTAAAGTGTTGTTGTATCCGTTTTGGGGACTTTTGTTCCCGTTTTGACACATTTTCTGCCTCCCTAAGCCTTTGGCCAAAGATGTGAACATTTTAAGGGCAAAACCCCCAAAATATGCAAAATTTAATTTTGGGACCATTTTACCTGTGTTTGCTTCCTTTTACCAAGAAATGACCAGAGAGATGGAAAATGACTGGATTTCAGTCTTAGGCTCGGTTCACACTTGTGCAATGCGGGAACGCTGCCAATATGCAGTGTGTTACCGCATCGCATCCACACATCTGGCAGTTCCCACTGCCATATGCGATACGCAGGGGGTGTCAATTAAACGTTAACGACACCCCCAGTTTGATTGCATATCGCAGTGCGATCTGCAAGTACGCACAGAATCGCATCGCACAAGTGTGAACCACTGTGCGATTTTATTTTGATGCGGCTCAAAAAATGCCTCCTGTGCGTCTTTGGTGCAGATGCAGTGCGAATTCAGCCATACAAAGTGTATGGCTGAAATTCGCACCGCACATGAGATCGCATGTAATGAAAGAGCAGTGCGCTCCGAATTAAATGCGATCTCCGCAGCCGCACAAGTGTGAACCGGCACTTAAAAAGCTTTGAAATTACCTGGGAAACTGGCATTGTCTGAAACCGGAAGTGGCAAACCGGAAGTGACCTTCTTAAAACCGGAAGTGGCATTAAAACACTTTTCTCCTTGACATTTTGGGCTTTAAAGTGTTGTTGTATCCGTTTTGGGGACTTTTGATCCCGTTCTGACACATTTTCTGCCTCCCTAAGCCTTTGGCCAAAGATGTGAACATTTTAAGTGCAAAACCCCCAAAATATGCAAAATAAATTTTGGGACCATTTTACCTGTGTTTGCTTCCTTTTACCAAGAAATGACCAGAGATGAAAAATGACTGGATTTCAGTCTTAGGCTCGGTTCACACTTGTGCGATGCGGGAACGCTGCCAATATGCAGCGTGTTACAGCATCGCATCCACACATCTGGCAGTTCCCACTGCCATATGCGATACGCAGGGGGTGTCAATTAAACATTAACGACACCCCCAGTTTGATTGCATATCGCAGTGCGATCTGCAAGTACGCACAGAATCGCATCGCACAAGTGTGAACCACTGTGCGATTTGATTTTGATGCGACTCAAAAAATGCCTCCTGTGCGTCTTTGGTGCAGATGCAGTGCGAATTTAGCCATAGAAAGTGTATGGCTGAAATTCGCACCGCACATGAGATCGCATGTGTCACGGACCCTACTTCCCCCCCCTTCTTTTCCTCTCTTCTGCACCCCCAGTACTTTACTATCTTCCCCAGCATGGGATTCTTCCCTCCCCCCTGGCTGCTCACTCCTTTGCCTGCCCCCCCCACTGTGCTGTCCTCCTCCCCTCCCCAGCAAGGTGCCTGAATGTCTGCTTCTCCGCCTTCATGCTCACTGTGGACAATGAACACATTCCTTGTGTGGGCTCGAGTAGAGGGGGGCGGGGCTGGTTGCTGGGGAAACTGGACGCCTGGCTGGGAGTTGCCTGGCCCACCTGCTGACACACAAGTCCTAAGATATTTAGCTGAGTGAGAGTCTCTCGGGGGTTGTTCATCTCTGTTGTTTGGAAGACTGTGTGTCTCTGAGCTGCGGCCAGGGAACACAGAATCCCCTATTGGTTCCTGCGGGCCTCTTCAAACCTGCCTGACAACCTGGATTTTGGATTTACCCTGTCCCTTCCTACAACCTGGATTTTGGATACATCCTGGACCTTCCTGCTGGTGAGTGGATTAACACTGGGCCTACCAGAACTCTGCCTGAACTTTGTCACCTCATTGTTTGCCCTGCTCCGTGTGTGGCCCAATCCCTCGCTGGCCAGGACTTTGCCCATTCTATTGGGAGCCCCTGTTATGGACTACCCCTGTTATCTGGAACTCTGTCCTACCCACGTTGGGTCTGACCCTGGACACCTTTGTTTGGCCCTTTCTTTGTGAACATACCCGCTACCGTTCAATAAAAGGCTTTGTTGGCACTCCTGCTCTCCATGTGCGTTCTGTCTTACCTACACTTCCGTCACACTGGTTGGCAGCGGCGGGATCAGAACGCTGAAGAGGATGGAGAGCAGCCCCCTCACACTGGACCCAACGCGGGGTGGGGAGTACAGGAATTGGACTGTGGCAAGTTTGCAAGAAAAGGCTCAGGAGTTAAGCCTTACCTACAGGGGCCTGTCCAAAGAAGAGCTGGTCACCGCCATTGAGGAAGCCGGCCTTCAGAGAACTGAAAGCTTGAATGCTCCGCCGTCAGAGAATGAACAGAGTGCATCCACCGTCTCAAGTCCCAGGAGCCCGTGGATCACATGGTACGAAGAGGAGATGGCTATCCTGGGGCCCGGGGCCACCTTGGATGACAAGCGGGAGGCTATCCGAAGGGCTCATGAGCGAGAAACCATGAGAGGCCTCAGGGGATATGACCCTCTCCCCAGCCCACGAGTCGGTGGGCCTGATCGGCCAAGGGTGACTCGTAAAGACTTCAAGCCATTTTGTGAAGCTACAGGGGATGTGGAAGGGTTCTTCCAGGACTTCGAACACTTATGTCAGCTGCTGGAGGTGCCCCGTGGAGACTGGGTACGCCACCTAGTGGGCCTGCTGCAAGGGGGTGCGGCTGCTGCCTACCGGACAATGAACGCACAGTGGAATCGAGATTACAGTAGGATCAAACAGACTATACTAGAACACTACGCGGTAACTTCAGAAACCCACCGGATCAAATTCCGGGACCTCTCCTGTCATTCTGAGCCCTCCTTCAAGATGTATGCGCACAAAATCTCGCTGGCCTGCAGACGCTGGCTGGAGGGGGAGCAGGCCTTTACTATTGAACAAGTTGTCCAGGCCTTTCTAAAGGAACAATTCTTTGCCAAATGCCCAGCAGAGGTGCGGGAGTGGGTGAAGGAGAGGGACCCTGGCACCCTTGAACGGGCGGCTGCACTGGCAGACGAGGCCCTTGCCATTAAACCCCATTGGAAAAGACTGGTAGTCGAGCCGCCCAAAGCCCAGAACACAGGCAGACCACTTCCCAGCAACCCCCTGCCACTCCTCCAGCGCCCTGTCGCCCCAACACCATCCACAGCCCCTTCCTACCGACCTCGTACTTCTGGGCCATTTCTGGACCGCCGGTGCTATGGGTGCAACCAGCCCGGGCATCTTCAGGCCAGCTGCCCTCAGTACCGTCGCACCACGTCTGCCAGCCACAGTCGCCCAGTCAACTACCTAGAGTTGACCCCAGAGGAAGAACCACTACCCCCACCTCCCAGTGACTGGCTGACCCCCACTGTTGCCAATCCTCCTAGGGGAGTCTACGGTGTTCATCCCCTTGTCCCATCCTACCCAGAGCAGAGGCAGCGCCACCTGCAGGAGGTCCTGATTGATGGAGAGAGAACTACGGGATTTCGGGACACTGGGGCCTTCCTCACCATTGCTGATCCCCGCGTGGTAAAACCAGAAGCCATCAAGCCAGGCCCCGGGTTCTTTATTGAAATGGCAGGTGGTACTACGAAACACATCCCCAAGGCGTCGGTTCGCCTTGACTATGGGTTTGGGGAAAAGCGCTGCCAAATTGGAATCATGGCTGGACTACCTGCGGACATTCTGCTTGGAAATGATTTAGGAGAGCTACAGTGTCAATACGTCGGAGCTGTGACCAGGAGCCAAGCCAGCCACGGCCTGCCTGCCGAGAAAACCCAACGGGACTCCCCTTCTGCCCTGGATCCGGTGAGTGTTACCAACCCTGACCAGAATACCACCCTGACCTGGGACCGTGAGAAATTTAAACAGGAACTAGACTCTGACCCCACATTGAGCAAATTCCGGTGCTATAGGTGTAACCAACCTGGGCATCTTCAGGCCAGCTGCCCTCAGAACCGTCGCACCACATCCGCCAGCCACAGTCGCCCAGTCAACTACCCAGAGTTGGCCCCAGCGGAAGGACCTCTACCCCAGCCTCCCAGTGACTGGCTGACCACCATGGCGCCCAATCCTCCTCAGGGAGTCTACAGTGTTTATCCCCTTGTCCCACCATACCCGGCAGCAGGACCTTCAGTAGGTGAGCCTATTACCACAAGTGCCTCCAGGGAGACCTGCCGAGGTCCCCCTGTCGGCACTTGTAAAATAAAAGGGGGAGGGGTTGTCACGGACCCTACTTCCCCCCCCTTCTTTTCCTCTCTTCTGCACCCCCAGTACTTTACTATCTTCCCCAGCATGGGATTCTTCCCTCCCCCCTGGCTGCTCACTCCTTTGCCTGCCCCCCCCACTGTGCTGTCCTCCTCCCCTCCCCAGCAAGGTGCCTGAATGTCTGCTTCTCCGCCTTCATGCTCACTGTGGACAATGAACACATTCCTTGTGTGGGCTCGAGTAGAGGGGGGCGGGGCTGGTTGCTGGGGAAACTGGACGCCTGGCTGGGAGTTGCCTGGCCCACCTGCTGACACACAAGTCCTAAGATATTTAGCTGAGTGAGAGTCTCTCGGGGGTTGTTCATCTCTGCTGTTTGGAAGACTGTGTGTCTCTGAGCTGCGGCCAGGGAACACAGAATCCCCTATTGGTTCCTGCGGGCCTCTTCAAACCTGCCTGACAACCTGGATTTTGGATTTACCCTGTCCCTTCCTACAACCTGGATTTTGGATACATCCTGGACCTTCCTGCTGGTGAGTGGATTAACACTGGGCCTACCAGAACTCTGCCTGAACTTTGTCACCTCATTGTTTGCCCTGCTCCGTGTGTGGCCCAATCCCTCGCTGGCCAGGACTTTGCCCATTCTATTGGGAGCCCCTGTTATGGACTACCCCTGTTATCTGGAACTCTGTCCTACCCACGTTGGGTCTGACCCTGGACACCTTTGTTTGGCCCTTTCTTTGTGAACATACCCGCTACCGTTCAATAAAAGGCTTTGTTGGCACTCCTGCTCTCCATGTGCGTTCTGTCTTACCTACACTTCCGTCACAGCATGTAATGAAGGAGCAGTGTGCTCCGAATTAAATGCGATCTCCGCAGCCGCACGAGTGTGAAAGGGCACTTAAAAAGCTTTGAAATTACCTGGGAAACTGGCATTGTCTGAAACCCGGAAGTGGCAAACCGGAAGTGACCTCCTTAAAACCGGAAGTGGCATTAAAACACTTTTCTCCTTGACATTTTGGGCTTTAAAGTGTTGTTGTATCCGTTTTGGGGACTTTTGTTCCCGTTTTGACACATTTTCTGCCTCCCTAAGCCTTTGGCCAAAGATGTGATCATTTTAAGGGCAAAACCCCCAAAATATACAAAATTTAATTTTGGGACCATTTTACCTGTGTTTGCTTCCTTTTACCAAGAAATGACCAGAGAGATGAAAAATGACTGGATTTCAGTCTTAGGCTCGGTTCCCACTTGTGCGATGCGGGAACGCTGCGAATATGCAGCGTGTTACCGCATCGCATCCACACATCTGGCAGTTCCCACTGCCATATGTGATACGCAGGGGGTGTCAATTAAACGTTAACGACACCCCCAGTTTGATTGCATATCGCAGTGCGATCTGCAAGTACGCACAGAATCGCATCGCACAAGTGTGAACCACTGTGCGATTTGATTTTGATGCGGCTCAAAAAATGCTTCCTGTGCGTCTTTGTTGCAGATGCAGTGTGAATTCAGCCATACAAAGTGTATGGCTGAAATTCACACCGCACATGAGATCGCATGTAATGAAGGAGCAGTGCGCTCCAAATTAAATGCGATCTCCGCAGCCGCACGAGTGTGAAAGGGCACTTAAAAAGCTTTGAAATTACCTAGGAAACTGGCATTGTCTGAAACCGGAAGTGGCAAACCGGAAGTGAACCCCTTAAAACAGAAAGTGACATTAAAACACTTTTTTCCTTGACATTTTGGGCTTTAAAGTGTTGTTGTATCCGTTTTGGGGACTTTTGATCCCGTTTTGACACATTTTCTGCCTCCCTAAGCCTTTGGCCAAAGATGTGAACATTTTAAGGGCAAAACCCCCAAAATATGCAAAATTTAATTTTGGGACCATTTTACCTGTGTTTGCTTCCTTTTACCAAGAAATGACCAGAGAGATGAAAAATGACTGGATTTCAGTCTTAGGCTCGGTTCACACTTGTGCGATGCGGGAACGCTGCCAATATGCAGCGTGTTACCGCATCGCATCCACACATCTGGCAGTTCCCACTGCCATATGCGATACGCAGGGGGTGTCAATTAAACGTTAACGACACCCCCAGTTTGATTGCATATCGCAGTGCGATCTGCAAGTACACACAGAATCGCATTGCACAAGTGTGAACCACTGTGCGATTTGATTTTGATGCGGCTCAAAAAATGCTTCCTGTGCGTCTTTGGTGCAGATGCAGTGTGAATTCAGCCATACAAAGTGTATGGCTGAAATTCACACCGCACATGAGATCGCATGTAATGAAGGAGCAGTGCGCTCCGAATTAAATGCGATCTCCGCAGCCGCACGAGTGTGAAAGGGCACTTAAAAAGCTTTGAAATTACCTAGGAAACTGGCATTGTCTGAAACCGGAAGTGGCAAACCGGAAGTGACCTCCTTAAAACCGAAAGTGACATTAAAACACTTTTCTCCTTGACATTTTGGGCTTTAAAGTGTTGTTGTATCCGTTTTGGGGACTTTTGATCCCGTTTTGACACATTTTCTGCCTCCCTAAGCCTTTGGCCAAAGATGTGAACATTTTAAGGGCAAAACCCCCAAAATATGCAAAATTTAATTTTGGGACCATTTTACCTGTGTTTGCTTCCTTTTACCAAGAAATGACCAGAGAGATGAAAAATGACTAGATTTCAGTCTTAGGCTCGGTTCACACTTGTGCGATGCGGGAACGCTGCCAATATGCAGCGTGTTACCACATTGCATCCACACATCTGGCAGTTCCCACTGCCATATGCGATACGCAGGGGGTGTCAATTAAACGTTAACGACACCCCCAGTTTGATTGCATATAGCAGTGCGATCTGCAAGTACGCACAGAATCGCATCGCACAAGTGTGAACCACTGTGCGATTTGATTTTGATGCGGCTCAAAAAATGCTTCCTGTGCGTCTTTGGTGCAGATGCAGTGTGAATTCAGCCATACAAAGTGTATGGCTGAAATTCACACCGCACATGAGATTGCATGTAATGAAGGAGCAGTGTGCTCCGAATTAAATGCGATCTCTGCAGCCGCACGAGTGTGAAAGGGCACTTAAAAAGCTTTGAAATTACCTGGGAAACTGGCATTGTCTGAAACCCGGAAGTGGCAAACCGGAAGTGACCTCCTTAAAACCGGAAGTGGCATTAAAACACTTTTCTCCTTGACATTTTGGGCTTTAAAGTGTTGTTGTATCCGTTTTGGGGACTTTTGATCCCGTTTTGACACATTTTCTGCCTCCCTAATCCTTTGGCCAAAGATGTGAACATTTTAAGGGCAAAACCCCCAAAATATGCAAAATTTAATTTTGGGACCATTTTACCTGTGTTTGCTTCCTTTTACCAAGAAATGACCAGAGAGATGAAAAATGACTGGATTTCAGTCTTAGGCTCGGTTCCCACTTGTGCGATGCGGGAACGCTGCGAATATGCAGCGTGTTACCGCATCGCATCCACACATCTGGCAGTTCCCACTGCCATATGTGATACGCAGGGGGTGTCAATTAAACGTTAACGACACCCCCAGTTTGATTGCATATCGCAGTGCGATCTGCAAGTACGCACAGAATCGCATCGCACAAGTGTGAGCCACTGTGCGATTTGATTTTGATGCGGCTCAAAAAATGCCTCCTGTGCGTCTTTGGTGCGGATGCAGTGCGAATTCAGCCATACAAAGTGTATGGCTGAAATTTGCACCGCACATGAGATCGCATGTAATGAAGGAGCAGTGCGCTCCAAATTAAATGCGATCTCCACAGCCGCATGAGTGTGAACGGGCACTTAAAAAGCTTTGAAATTACCTGGGAAACTGGCATTGTCTGAAACCGGAAATGGCAAACCGGAAGTGACCTCCTTAAAACCGGAAGTGACATTAAAACACTTTTCTCCTTGACATTTTGGGCTTTAAAGTGTTGTTGTTTCCGTTTTGGGGACTTTTGATCCCGTTTTGACACATTTTCTGCCTCCCTAAGCTTTTGGCCAAAGATGTGATCATTTTAAGGGCAAAACCCCCAAAATACGCAAAATTTAATTTTGGGACCATTTTACCTGTGTTTGCTTCCTTTTACCAAGAAATGACCAGAGAGATGAAAAATGACTGGATTTCAGTCTTAGGCTAGGTTCACACTTGTGCGATGCGGGAACGCTGCCAATATGCAGCGTGTTACCGCATCGCATCCACACATCTGGCAGTTCCCACTGCCATATGCGATACGCAGGGGGTGTCAATTAAACGTTAACGACACCCCCAGTTTGATTGCATATCGCAGTGCGATCTGCAAGTACGCACAGAATCGCATTGCACAAGTGTGAACCACTGTGCGATTTGATTTTGATGCGGCTCAAAAAATGCCTTCTGTGCGTCTTTGGTGCGGATGCAGTGCGAATTCAGCCATACAAAGTGTATGGCTGAAATTCGCACCGCACATGAGATCGCATGTAATGAAGGAGCAGTGCGCTCCGAATTAAATGCGATCTCCGCAGCCGCACAAGTGTGAACCGGCACTTAAAAAGCTTTGAAATTACCTGGGAAACTGGCATTGTCTGAAACCGGAAGTGGCAAACCGGAAGTGACCTTCTTAAAACCGGAAGTGGCATTAAAACACTTTTCTCCTTGACATTTTGGGCTTTAAAGTGTTGTTGTATCCGTTTTGGGGACTTTTGATCCCGTTCTGACACATTTTCTGCCTCCCTAAGCCTTTGGCCAAAGATGTGAACATTTTAAGTGCAAAACCCCCAAAATATGCAAAATAAATTTTGGGACCATTTTACCTGTGTTTGCTTCCTTTTACCAAGAAATGACCAGAGATGAAAAATGACTGGATTTCAGTCTTAGGCTCGGTTCACACTTGTGCGATGCGGGAACGCTGCCAATATGCAGCGTGTTACAGCATCGCATCCACACATCTGGCAGTTCCCACTGCCATATGCGATACGCAGGGGGTGTCAATTAAACATTAACGACACCCCCAGTTTGATTGCATATCGCAGTGCGATCTGCAAGTACGCACAGAATCGCATCGCACAAGTGTGAACCACTGTGCGATTTGATTTTGATGCGACTCAAAAAATGCCTCCTGTGCGTCTTTGGTGCAGATGCAGTGCGAATTTAGCCATAGAAAGTGTATGGCTGAAATTCGCACCGCACATGAGATCGCATGTAATGAAGGAGCAGTGTGCTCCGAATTAAATGCGATCTCCGCAGCCGCACGAGTGTGAAAGGGCACTTAAAAAGCTTTGAAATTACCTGGGAAACTGGCATTGTCTGAAACCCGGAAGTGGCAAACCGGAAGTGACCTCCTTAAAACCGGAAGTGGCATTAAAACACTTTTCTCCTTGACATTTTGGGCTTTAAAGTGTTGTTGTATCCGTTTTGGGGACTTTTGTTCCCGTTTTGACACATTTTCTGCCTCCCTAAGCCTTTGGCCAAAGATGTGATCATTTTAAGGGCAAAACCCCCAAAATATACAAAATTTAATTTTGGGACCATTTTACCTGTGTTTGCTTCCTTTTACCAAGAAATGACCAGAGAGATGAAAAATGACTGGATTTCAGTCTTAGGCTCGGTTCCCACTTGTGCGATGCGGGAACGCTGCGAATATGCAGCGTGTTACCGCATCGCATCCACACATCTGGCAGTTCCCACTGCCATATGTGATACGCAGGGGGTGTCAATTAAACGTTAACGACACCCCCAGTTTGATTGCATATCGCAGTGCGATCTGCAAGTACGCACAGAATCGCATCGCACAAGTGTGAGCCACTGTGCGATTTGATTTTGATGCGGCTCAAAAAATGCCTCCTGTGCGTCTTTGGTGCGGATGCAGTGCGAATTCAGCCATACAAAGTGTATGGCTGAAATTTGCACCGCACATGAGATCGCATGTAATGAAGGAGCAGTGCGCTCCAAATTAAATGCGATCTCCACAGCCGCATGAGTGTGAACGGGCACTTAAAAAGCTTTGAAATTACCTGGGAAACTGGCATTGTCTGAAACCGGAAATGGCAAACCGGAAGTGACCTCCTTAAAACTGGAAGTGACATTAAAACACTTTTCTCCTTGACATTTTGGGCTTTAAAGTGTTGTTGTTTCCGTTTTGGGGACTTTTGATCCCGTTTTGACACATTTTCTGCCTCCCTAAGCTTTTGGCCAAAGATGTGAACATTTTAAGGGCAAAACCCCCAAAATATGCAAAATTTAATTTTGGGACCATTTTACCTGTGTTTGCTTCCTTTTACCAAGAAATGACTGGATTTCAGTCTTAGGCTCGGTTCACACTTGTGCGATGCGGGAACGCTGCCAATATGCAGCGTGTTACCGCATCGCATCCACACATCTGGCAGTTCCCACTGCCATATGCGATACGCAGGGGGTGTCAATTAAACGTTAACGACACCCCCAGTTTGATTGCATATCGCAGTGCGATCTGCAAGTACACACAGAATCGCATTGCACAAGTGTGAACCACTGTGCGATTTGATTTTGATGCGGCTCAAAAAATGCCTCCTGTGCGTCTTTGGTGCGGATGCAGTGCGAATTCAGCCATACAAAGTGTATGGCTGAAATTCGCACCGCACATGAGATCGCATGTAATGAAGGAGCAGTGCGCTCCGAATTAAATGCGATCTCCGCAGCCGCACGAGTGTGAACGGGCACTTAAAAAGCTTTGAAATTACCTGGGAAACTGGCATTGTCTGAGACCGGAAATGGCAAACCGGTGTTCCGTGAAAAATCCATACCCGTGAGAAAACCATACCCTCATCACTTCCGGTTCCGCTACGGAGGGTATGGATTTCTCACGGTAGTTAAACTTGCGGCGCTTACATTAAAACAGCTCATCTGAAACGTAAATCATCTCCGCTCTTCGCCCTGTCACTGCCCTCATCTCCGGTAATAAATATAAAAGCGGATCACGGAGCCACGATCGCCGTCACATTTACATCACATACACCCACCACCGCTTTTATATTTATTACCGGAGATGAGGGCAGTGACAGGGCGAAGAGCGGAGATGATTTACATTTCAGATGAGCTGTTTTAATGTAAGCGCCGCAAGTTTTACATTAGACACAGTGCCGTGAGAATTTCATGCCCACCGAGCATGCGCACTTGTCTAATTCTTTAATGTTCAATCACGTATCCGGGGCTTTGAGCATGCGCACTGCTGCGCTGCTCAGCTGTTTCAGCCCGGAAGTGACGAGGGTATGGTTTCTCCACGGGGTATGGTTTTTTAACGTTACACCGGAAGTGACCTCCTTAAAACCGGAAGTGACATTAAAACACTTTTCTCCTTGACATTTTGGGCTTTAAAGTGTTGTTGTATCCGTTTTGGGGACTTTTGATCCCGTTTTGACACATTTTCTGCCTCCCTAAGCCTTTGGCCAAAGATGTGAACATTTTAAGGGCAAAACCCCCAAAATATGCAAAATTTAATTTTGGGACCATTTTACCTGTGTTTGCTTCCTTTTACCAAGAAATGACCAGAGAGATGAAAAATGACTGGATTTCAGTCTTGGGCTCGGTTCACACTTGTGCAATGCGGGAACGCTGCCAATATGCAGCGTGTTACCGCATCGCATCCACACATCTGGCAGTTCCCGCTGCCATATGCGATACGCAGGGGGTGTCAATTAAACGTTAACGACACCCCCAGTTTGATTGCATATCGCAGTGCGATCTGCAAGTACGCACAGAATCGCATCGCACAAGTGTGAACCACTGTGCGATTTGATTTTGATGCGGCTCAAAAAATGCTTCCTGTGCGTCTTTGTTGCAGATGCAGTGTGAATTCAGCCATACAAAGTGTATGGCTGAAATTCACACCGCACATGAGATCGCATGTAATGAAGGAGCAGTGCGCTCCAAATTAAATGCGATCTCCGCAGCCGCACGAGTGTGAAAGGGCACTTAAAAAGCTTTGAAATTACCTAGGAAACTGGCATTGTCTGAAACCGGAAGTGGCAAACCGGAAGTGAACCCCTTAAAACAGAAAGTGACATTAAAACACTTTTTTCCTTGACATTTTGGGCTTTAAAGTGTTGTTGTATCCGTTTTGGGGACTTTTGATCCCGTTTTGACACATTTTCTGCCTCCCTAAGCCTTTGGCCAAAGATGTGAACATTTTAAGGGCAAAACCCCCAAAATATGCAAAATTTAATTTTGGGACCATTTTACCTGTGTTTGCTTCCTTTTACCAAGAAATGACCAGAGAGATGAAAAATGACTAGATTTCAGTCTTAGGCTCGGTTCACACTTGTGCGATGCGGGAACGCTGCCAATATGCAGCGTGTTACCGCATCGCATCCACACATCTGGCAGTTCCCACTGCCATATGCGATACGCAGGGGGTGTCAATTAAACGTTAACGACACCCCCAGTTTGATTGCATATCGCAGTGCGATCTGCAAGTACACACAGAATCGCATTGCACAAGTGTGAACCACTGTGCGATTTGATTTTGATGCGGCTCAAAAAATGCTTCCTGTGCGTCTTTGGTGCAGATGCAGTGTGAATTCAGCCATACAAAGTGTATGGCTGAAATTCACACCGCACATGAGATCGCATGTAATGAAGGAGCAGTGCGCTCCGAATTAAATGCGATCTCCGCAGCCGCACGAGTGTGAAAGGGCACTTAAAAAGCTTTGAAATTACCTAGGAAACTGGCATTGTCTGAAACCGGAAGTGGCAAACCGGAAGTGACCTCCTTAAAACCGAAAGTGACATTAAAACACTTTTCTCCTTGACATTTTGGGCTTTAAAGTGTTGTTGTATCCGTTTTGGGGACTTTTGATCCCGTTTTGACACATTTTCTGCCTCCCTAAGCCTTTGGCCAAAGATGTGAACATTTTAAGGGCAAAACCCCCAAAATATGCAAAATTTAATTTTGGGACCATTTTACCTGTGTTTGCTTCCTTTTACCAAGAAATGACCAGAGAGATGAAAAATGACTAGATTTCAGTCTTAGGCTCGGTTCACACTTGTGCGATGCGGGAACGCTGCCAATATGCAGCGTGTTACCACATTGCATCCACACATCTGGCAGTTCCCACTGCCATATGCGATACGCAGGGGGTGTCAATTAAACGTTAACGACACCCCCAGTTTGATTGCATATAGCAGTGAGATCTGCAAGTACGCACAGAATCGCATCGCACAAGTGTGAACCACTGTGCGATTTGATTTTGATGCGGCTCAAAAAATGCTTCCTGTGCGTCTTTGGTGCAGATGCAGTGTGAATTCAGCCATACAAAGTGTATGGCTGAAATTCACACCGCACATGAGATTGCATGTAATGAAGGAGCAGTGTGCTCCGAATTAAATGCGATCTCTGCAGCCGCACGAGTGTGAAAGGGCACTTAAAAAGCTTTGAAATTACCTGGGAAACTGGCATTGTCTGAAACCCGGAGGTGGCAAACCGGAAGTGACCTCCTTAAAACCGGAAGTGGCATTAAAACACTTTTCTCCTTGACATTTTGGGCTTTAAAGTGTTGTTGTATCCGTTTTGGGGACTTTTGATCCCGTTTTGACACATTTTCTGCCTCCCTAATCCTTTGGCCAAAGATGTGAACATTTTAAGGGCAAAACCCCCAAAATATGCAAAATTTAATTTTGGGACCATTTTACCTGTGTTTGCTTCCTTTTACCAAGAAATGACCAGAGAGATGAAAAATGACTGGATTTCAGTCTTAGGCTCGGTTCACACTTGTGCGATGCGGGAACGCTGCCAATATGCAGCGTGTTACCGCATCGCATCCACACATCTGTCAGTTCCCACTGCCATATGCGATACGCAGGGGGTGTCAATTAAACGTTAACGACACCCCCAGTTTGATTGCATATAGCAGTGCGATCTGCAAGTACGCACAGAATCGCATCGCACAAGTGTGAACCACTGTGCGATTTGATTTTGATGCGGCTCAAAAAATGCTTCCTGTGCGTCTTTGGTGCAGATGCAGTGTGAATTCAGCCATACAAAGTGTATGGCTGAAATTCACACCGCACATGAGATCGCATGTAATGAAGGAGCAGTGTGCTCCGAATTAAATGCGATCTCTGCAGCCGCACGAGTGTGAAAGGGCACTTAAAAAGCTTTGAAATTACCTGGGAAACTGGCATTGTCTGAAACCCGGAGGTGGCAAACCGGAAGTGACCTCCTTAAAACCGGAAGTGGCATTAAAACACTTTTCTCCTTGACATTTTGGGCTTTAAATTGTTGTTGTATCTGTTTTGGGGACTTTTGTTCCCGTTTTGACACATTTTCTGCCTCCCTAAGCCTTTGGCCAAAGATGTGAACATTTTAAGGGCAAAACCCCCAAAATATGCAAAATTTAATTTTGGGACCATTTTACCTGTGTTTGCTTCCTTTTACCAAGAAATAACCAGAGAGCTGAAAAATGACTGGATTTCAGTCTTAGGCTCGGTTCCCACTTGTGCGATGCGGGAATGCTGCGAATATGCAGCGTGTTACTGCATCGCATCCACACATCTGGCAGTTCCCACTGCCATATGCGATACGCAGGGGGTGTCAATTAAACGTTAACGACACCCCCAGTTTGATTGCATATCGCAGTGCGATCTGCAAGTACGCACAGAATCGCATCGCACAAGTGTGAACCACTGTGCAATTTGATTTTGATGCGGCTCAAAAAATGCCTCCTGTGCGTCTTTGGTGCGGATGCAGTGCGAATTCAGCCATACAAAGTGTATGGCTGAAATTCGCACCGCACATGAGATCGTATCTAATGAAGGAGCAGTGCGCTCCGAATTAAATGCGATCTCCGCAGCCGCACAAGTGTGAACCGGCACTTAAAAAGCTTTGAAATTACCTGGGAAACTGGCATTGTCTGAAACCGGAAGTGGCAAACCGGAAGTGACCTCCTTAAAACCGGAAGTGGCATTAAAACACTTTTCTCCTTGACATTTTGGGCTTTAAAGTGTTGTTGTATCCGTTTTGGGGACTTTTGATCCCGTTTTGACACATTTTCTGCCTCCCTAAGCTTTTGGCCAAAGATGTGAACATTTTAAGGGCAAAACCCCCAAAATATGCAAAATTTAATTTTGGGACCATTTTACCTGTGTTTGCTTCCTTTTACCAAGAAATGACCAGAGAGATGAAAAATGACTGGATTTCAGTCTTAGGCTCGGTTCCCACTTGTGCGATGCGGGAACGCTGCGAATATGCAGCGTGTTACCGCATCGCATCCACACATCTGGCAGTTCCCACTGCCATATGCGATACGCAGGGGCTGTCAATTAAACGTTAACGACACCCCCAGTTTGATTGCATATCGCAGTGCGATCTGCAAGTACGCACAGAATCGCATCGCACAAGTGTGAACCACTGTGCGATTTGATTTTGATGCGGCTCAAAAAATGCCTCCTGTGCGTCTTTGGTGCGGATGCAGTGCGAATTCAGCCATACAAAGTATATGGCTGAAATTCGCACCGCACATGAGATCGTATGTAATGAAGGAGCAGTGCGCTCCGAATTAAATGCGATCTCCGCAGCCGCACAAGTGTGAACCGGCACTTAAAAAGCTTTGAAATTACCTGGGAAACTGGCATTGTCTGAAACCGGAAGTGGCAAACCGGAAGTGACCTCCTTAAAACCGGAAGTGGCATTAAAACACTTTTCTCCTTGACATTTTGGGCTTTAAAGTGTTGTTGTATCCGTTTTGGGGACTTTTGATCCCGTTTTGACACATTTTCTGCCTCCCTAAGCTTTTGGCCAAAGATGTGAACATTTTAAGGGCAAAACCCCCAAAATATGCAAAATTTAATTTTGGGACCATTTTACCTGTGTTTGCTTCCTTTTACCAAGAAATGACCAGAGAGATGAAAAATGACTGGATTTCAGTCTTAGGCTCGGTTCACACTTGTGCAATGCGGGAACGCTGCCAATATGCAGCGTGTTACCGCATCGCATCAACGCATCTAGCAGTTCCCACTGCCATATGCGATACGCAGGGGGTGTCAATTAAAAGTTAACGACACCCCCAGTTTGATTGCATATCGCAGTGCGATCTGCAAGTACGCACAGAATCGCATCGCACAAGTGTGAACCACTGTGCGATTTGATTTTGATGCGGCTCAAAAAATGCCTCCTGTGCGTCTTTGGTGCGGATGCAGTGCGAATTCAGCCATACAAAGTGTATGGCTGAAATTCGCACCGCACATGAGATCGTATGTAATGAAGGAGCAGTGCGCTCCGAATTAAATGCGATCTCCGCAGCCGCACAAGTGTGAACCGGCACTTAAAAAGCTTTGAAATTACCTGGGAAACTGGCATTGTCTGAAACCGGAAGTGGCAAACCGGAAGTGACCTCCTTAAAACCGGAAGTGGCATTAAAACACTTTTCTCCTTGACATTTTGGGCTTTAAAGTGTTGTTGTATCCGTTTTGGGGACTTTTGATCCCGTTTTGACACATGTTCTGCCTCCCTAAGCCTTTGGCCAAAGATGTGAACATTTTAAGGGCAAAACCCCCAAAATATGCAAAATTTAATTTTGGGACCATTTTACCTGTGTTTGCTTCCTTTTACCAAGAAATGACCAGAGAGATGAAAAATGATTGGATTTCAGTCTTAGGCTCGGTTCACACTTGTGCGATGCGGGAACGCTGCCAATATGCAGCGTGTTACCGCATCGCATCCACACATCTGGCAGTTCCCACTGCCATATGCGATACGCAGGGGGTGTCAATTAAACGTTAACGACACCCCCAGTTTGATTGCATATCGCAGTGCGATCTGCAAGTACGCACAGAATCGCATTGCACAAGTGTGAACCACTGTGCGATTTGATTTTGATGCGGCTCAAAAAATGCCTCCTGTGCGTCTTTGGTGCGGATGCAGTGCGAATTCAGCCATACAAAGTGTATGGCTGAAATTCGCACCGCACATGAGATCGCATGTAATGAAGGAGCAGTGCGCTCCGAATTAAATGCGATCTCCGCAGCCGCACGAGTGTGAAAGGGCACTTAAAAAGCTTTGAAATTACCTAGGAAACTTGCATTGTCTGAAACCGGAAGTGGCAAACCGGAAGTGACCTCCTTAAAACCGGAAGTGACATTAAAACACTTTTCTCCTTGACATTTTGGGCTTTAAAGTGTTGTATCCGTTTTGGGGACTTTTGATCCCGTTTTGACACATTTTCTGCCTCCCTAAGCCTTTGGCCAAAGATGTGAACATTTTAAGGGCAAAACCCCCAAAATATGCAAAATTTAATTTTGGGACCATTTTACCTGTGTTTGCTTCCTTTTACCAAGAAATGACCAGAGAGATGAAAAATGACTAGATTTCAGTCTTAGGCTCGGTTCACACTTGTGCGATGCGGGAATGCTGCCAATATGCAGCGTGTTACCGCATCGCATCCACACATCTGGCAGTTCCCACTGCCATATGCGATACGCAGGGGGTGTCAATTAAACGTTAACGACACCCCCAGTTTGATTGCATATCGCAGTGCGATCTGCAAGTACGCACAGAAACGGATCGCACAAGTGTGAGCCACTGTGCGATTTGATTTTGATGCGACTCAAAAAATGCCTCCTGTGCGTCTTTGGTGCGGATGCAGTGCGAATTTAGCCATAGAAAGTGTATAGCTGAAATTCGCACCGCACATGAGATCGCATGTAACGAAGGAGCAGTGTGCTCCGAATTAAATGCGATCTCCGCAGCCGCACGAGTGTGAACGGGCACTTTAAAAGCTTTGAAATTACCTGGGAAACTGGCATTGTCTGAAACCGGAAGTGGCAAACCGGAAGTGACCTCCTTAAAACCGGAAGTGACATTAAAACACTTTTCTCCTTGACATTTTGGGCTTTAAAGTGTTGTTGTATCCGTTTTGGGGACTTTTGATCCCGTTTTGACACATTTTCTGCCTCCCTAAGCCTTTGGCCAAAGATGTGAACATTTTAAGTGCAAAACCCCCAAAATATGCAAAATTTAATTTTGGGACCATTTTACCTGTGTTTGCTTCCTTTTACCAAGAAATGATCAGAGATGAAAAATGACTGGATTTCAGTCTTAGGCTCGGTTCACACTTGTGCGATGCGGGAACGCTGCCAATATGCAGCGTGTTACCGCATCGCATCCACACATCTGGCAGTTCCCCCTGCCATATGCGATACGCAGGGGGTGTCAATTAAACGTTAACGACACCCCCAGTTTGATTGCATATCGCAGTGCGATCTGCAAGTACGCACAGAATCGCATCGCACAAGTGTGAACCACTGTGCGATTTGATTTTGATGCGGCTCAAAAAATGCCTCCTGTGCGTCTTTGGTGCGGATGCAGTGCGAATTCAGCCATACAAAGTGTATGGCTGAAATTCGCACCGCACATGAGATCGCATGTAATGAAGGAGCAGTGCGCTCCGAATTAAATGCGATCTCCGCAGCCGCACAAGTGTGAACCAGCACTTAAAAAGCTTTGAAATTACCTGGGAAACTGGCATTGTCCGAAACCGGAAGTGACCTCCTTAAAACCGGAAGTGGCATTAAAACACTTTTCTCCTTGACATTTTGGGCTTTAAAGTGTTGTTGTATCCGTTTTGGGGACTTTTGATCCCGTTTTGACACATTTTCTGCCTCCCTAAGCCTTTGGCCAAAGATGTGAACATTTTAAGGGCAAAACCCCCAAAATATGCAAAATTTAATTTTGGGACCATTTTACCTGTGTTTGCTTCCTTTTACCAAGAAATGACCAGAGAGATGAAAAATGACTGGATTTCAGTCTTAGGCTCGGTTCACACTTGTGCAATGCGGGAACGCTGCCAATATGCAGCGTGTTACCGCATCGCATCAACGCATCTAGCAGTTCCCACTGCCATATGCGATACGCAGGGGGTGTCAATTAAAAGTTAACGACACCCCCAGTTTGATTGCATATCGCAGTGCGATCTGCAAGTAAGCACAGAATCGGATCGCACAAGTGTGAGCCACTGTGCGATTTGATTTTGATGCGACTCAAAAAATGCCTCCTGTGCGTCTTTGGTGCGGATGCAGTGCGAATTTAGCCATACAAAGTGTATGGCTGAAATTCGCACCGCACATGAGATCGCATGTAATGAAGGAGCAGTGCGCTCCGAATTAAATGCGATCTCCGCAGCCGCATGAGTGTGAACGGGCACTTAAAAAGCTTTGAAATTACCTGGGAAACTGGCATTGTCTGAAACCGGAAATGGCAAACCGGAAGTGACCTCCTTAAAACCGGAAGTGACATTAAAACACTTTTCTCCTTGACATTTTGGGCTTTAAAGTGTTGTTGTTTCCGTTTTGGGGACTTTTGATCCCGTTTTGACACATGTTCTGCCTCCCTAAGCTTTTGGCCAAAGATGTGAACATTTTAAGGGCAAAACCCCCAAAATATGCAAAATTTTATTTTGGGACCATTTTACCTGTGTTTGCTTCCTTTTACCAAGAAATGACCAGAGAGATGAAAAATGACTGGATTTCAGTCTTAGGCTCGGTTCCCACTTGTGCGATGCGGGAACGCTGCGAATATGCAGCGTGTTACCGCATCGCATCCACACATCTGGCAGTTCCCACTGCCATATGCGATACGCAGGGGGTGTCAATTAAACGTTAACGACACCCCCAGTTTGATTGCATTTTGCAGTGCGATCTGCAAGTACGCACAGAATCGCATCGCACAAGTGTGAACCACTGTGCGATTTGATATTGATGCGGCTCAAAAAATGCCTCCTGTGCGTCTTTGGTGCGGATGCAGTGCGAATTCAGCCATAGAAAGTGTATGGCTGAAATTCGCACCGCACATGAGATCGCATGTAACGAAGGGGCAGTGTGCTCCGAATTAAATGCGATCTCCGCAGCCGCACGAGTGTGAACGGGCACTTTAAAAGCTTTGAAATTACCTGGGAAACTGGCATTGTCGGAAACCGGAAGTGGCAAACCGGAAGTGACCTCCTTAAAAACCGGAAGTGACATTAAAACACTTTTCTCCTTGACATTTTGGGCTTTAAAGTGTTGTTGTATCCGTTTTGGGGACTTTTGATCCCGTTTTGACACATTTTCTGCCTCCCTAAGCCTTTGGCCAAAGATGTGAACATTTTAAGTGCAAAACCCCCAAAATATGCAAAATTTAATTTTGGGACCATTTTACCTGTGTTTGCTTCCTTTTACCAAGAAATGACCAGAGATGAAAAATGACTGGATTTCAGTCTTAGGCTCGGTTCCCACTTGTGCGATGCGGGAACGCTGCGAATATGCAGCGTGTTACCGCATCGCATCCACACATCTGGCAGTTCCCACTGCCATATGCGATACGCAGGGGGTGTCAATTAAACGTTAACGACACCCCCAGTTTGATTGCATTTTGCAGTGCGATCTGAGAGTACGCACAGAATCGCATCACACAAGTGTGAACCACTGTGCGATTTGATTTTGATGCGGCTCAAAAAATGCCTCCTGTGCGTCTTTGGTGCGGATGCAGTGCGAATTCAGCCATACAAAGTGTATGGCTGAAATTCGCACCACACATGAGATCGCATGTAATGAAGGAGCAGTGCGCTCCGAATTAAATGCGATCTCCGCAGCCGCACGAGTGTGAACGGGCACTTAAAAAGCTTTGAAATTACCTGGGAAACCGGCATTGTCTGAAACCGGAAATGGCAAACCGGAAGTGACCTCCTTAAAACCGGAAGTGACATTAAAACACTTTTCTCCTTGACATTTTGGGCTTTAAAGTGTTGTTGTATCCGTTTTGGGGACTTTTGATCCCGTTTTGACACATTTTCTGCCTCCCTAAGCTTTTGGCCAAAGATGTGAACATTTTAAGGGCAAAACCCCCAAAATATGCAAAATTTAATTTTGGGACCATTTTACCTGTGTTTGCTTCCTTTTACCAAGAAATGACCAGAGAGATGAAAAATGACTGGATTTCAGTCTTAGGCTCGGTTCACACTTGTGCGATGCGGGAACGCTGCCAATATGCAGCTTGTTACCGCATCGCATCCACACATCTGGCAGTTCCCCCTGCCATATGCGATACGCAGGGGGTGTCAATTAAACGTTAACGACACCCCCAGTTTGATTGCATATCGCAGTGCAATCTGCAAGTACGCACAGAATCGCATCGCACAAGTGTGAACCACTGTGCGATTTGATTTTGATGCGGCTCAAAAAATGCCTCCTGTGCGTCTTTGGTGCGGATGCAGTGCGAATTCAGCCATACAAAGTGTATGGCTGAAATTCGCACCGCACATGAGATCGCATGTAATGAAGGAGCAGTGCGCTCCGAATTAAATGCGATCTCCGCAGCCGCACAAGTGTGAACCAGCACTTAAAAAGCTTTGAAATTACCTGGGAAACTGGCATTGTCTGAAACCGGAAGTGGCAAACCGGAAGTGACCTCCTTAAAACCGGAAGTGGCATTAAAACACTTTTCTCCTTGACATTTTGGGCTTTAAAGTGTTGTTGTTTCCGTTTTGGGGACTTTTGATCCCGTTTTGACACATGTTCTGCCTCCCTAAGCTTTTGGCCAAAGATGTGAACATTTTAAGGGCAAAACCCCCAAAATATGCAAAATTTTATTTTGGGACCATTTTACCTGTGTTTGCTTCCTTTTACCAAGAAATGACCAGAGAGATGAAAAATGACTGGATTTCAGTCTTAGGCTCGTTACCCACTTGTGCGATGCGGGAACGCTGCCAATATGCAGCGTGTTACCGCATCGCATCCACACATCTGGCAGTTCCCACTGCCATATGCGATACGCAGGGGGTGTCAATTAAACGTTAACGACACCCCCAGTTTGATTGCATTTTGCAGTGCGATCTGCAAGTACGCACAGAATCGCATCGCACAAGTGTGAACCACTGTGCGATTTGATATTGATGCGGCTCAAAAAATGCCTCCTGTGCGTCTTTGGTGCGGATGCAGTGCGAATTCAGCCATAGAAAGTGTATGGCTGAAATTCGCACCGCACATGAGATCGCATGTAACGAAGGAGCAGTGTGCTCCGAATTAAATGCGATCTCCGCAGCCGCACGAGTGTGAACGGGCACTTTAAAAGCTTTGAAATTACCTGGGAAACTGGCATTGTCTGAAACCGGAAGTGGCAAACCGGAAGTGACCTCCTTAAAACCGGAAGTGACATTAAAACACTTTTCTCCTTGACATTTTGGGCTTTAAAGTGTTGTTGTATCCGTTTTGGGGACTTTTGATCCCGTTTTGACACATTTCCTGCCTCCCTAAGCCTTTGGCCAAAGATGTGAACATTTTAAGTGCAAAACCCCCAAAATATGCAAAATTTAATTTTGGGACCATTTTACCTGTGTTTGCTTCCTTTTACCAAGAAATGACCAGAGATGAAAAATGACTGGATTTCAGTCTTAGGCTCGGTTCCCACTTGTGCGATGCGGGAACGCTGCGAATATGCAGCGTGTTACCGCATCGCATCCACACATCTGGCAGTTCCCACTGCCATATGCGATACGCAGGGGGTGTCAATTAAACATTAATGACACCCCCAGTTTGATTGCATTTTGCAGTGCGATCTGAGAGTACGCACAGAATCGCATCGCACAAGTGTGAACCACTGTGCGATTTGATTTTGATGCGGCTCAAAAAATGCCTCCTGTGCGTCTTTGGTGCGGATGCAGTGCGAATTCAGCCATACAAAGTGTATGGCTGAAATTCGCACCGCACATGAGATCGCATGTAATGAAGGAGCAGTGCGCTCCGAATTAAATGCTATCTCCGCAGCCGCACAAGTGTGAACCAGCACTTAAAAAGCTTTGAAATTACCTGGGAAACTGGCATTGTCTGAAACCGGAAGTGGCAAACCGGAAGTGACCTCCTTAAAACCGGAAGTGGCATTAAAACACTTTTCTCCTTGACATTTTGGGCTTTAAAGTGTTGTTGTTTCCGTTTTGGGGACTTTTGATCCCGTTTTGACACATGTTCTGCCTCCCTAAGCTTTTGGCCAAAGATGTGAACATTTTAAGGGCAAAACCCCCAAAATATGCAAAATTTTATTTTGGGACCATTTTACCTGTGTTTGCTTCCTTTTACCAAGAAATGACCAGAGAGATGAAAAGTGACTGGATTTCAGTCTTAGGCTCGTTACCCACTTGTGCGATGCGGAAACGCTGCCAATATGCAGCGTGTTACCGCATCGCATCCACACATCTGGCAGTTCCCACTGCCATATGCGATACGCAGGGGGTGTCAATTAAACGTTAACGACACCCCCAGTTTGATTGCATTTTGCAGTGCGATCTGCAAGTACGCACAGAATCGCATCGCACAAGTGTGAACCACTGTGCGATTTGATATTGATGCGGCTCAAAAAATGCCTCCTGTGCGTCTTTGATGCGGATGCAGTGCGAATTCAGCCATACAAAGTGTATGGCTGAAATTCGCACCGCACATGAGATCGCATGTAATGAAGGAGCAGTGCGCTCCAAATTAAATGCGATCTCCGCAGCCGCACAAGTGTGAACTGGCACATAAAAAGCTTTGAAATTACCTGGGAAACTGGCATTGTCTGAAACCGGAAGTGGCAAACCGGAAGTGACCTCCTTAAAACCGGAAGTGGCATTAAAACACTTTTCTCCTTGACATTTTGGGCTTTAAATTGTTGTTGTATCCGTTTTGGGGACTTTTGATCCCGTTTTGACACATTTTCTGCCTCCCTAAGCCTTTGGCCAAAGATGTGAACATTTTAAGGGCAAAACCCCCAAAATATGCAAAATTTAATTTTGGGACCATTTTACCTGTGTTTGCTTCCTTTTACCAAGAAATGACCAGAGAGATGAAAAATGACTGGATTTCAGTCTTAGGCTCGGTTCACACTTGTGCGATGCGGGAACGCTGCCAATATGCAGCGTGTTACCGCATCGCATCCACACATCTGGCAGTTCCCACTGCCATATGCGATACGCAGGGGGTGTCAATTAAACGTTAACGACACCCCCAGTTTGATTGCATATCGCAGTGCGATCTGCAAGTACGCACAGAATCGCATCGCACAAGTGTGAACCACTGTGCGATTTGATTTTGATGCGACTCAAAAAATGCCTCCTGTGCGTCTTTGGTGCGGATGCAGTGCGAATTTAGCCATAGAAAGTGTATGGCTGAAATTCGCACCGCACATGAGATCGCATGTAACGAAGGAGCAGTGTGCTCCGAATTAAATGCGATCTCCGCAGCCGCACGAGTGTGAACGGGCACTTTAAAAGCTTTGAAATTACCTGGGAAACTGGCATTGTCTGAAACCGGAAGTGGCAAACCGGAAGTTACCTCCTTAAAACCGGAAGTGACATTAAAACACTTTTCTCCTTGACATTTTGGGCTTTAAAGTGTTGTTGTATCCGTTTTGGGGACTTTTGATCCCGTTTTGACACATTTTCTGCCTCCCTAAGCCTTTGGCCAAAGATGTGAACATTTTAAGGGCAAAACCCCCAAAATATGCAAAATTTAATTTTGGGACCATTTTACCTGTGTTTGCTTCCTTTTACCAAGAAATGACCAGAGAGATGAAAAATGACTGGATTTCAGTCTTAGGCTCGGTTCACACTTGTGCGATGCGGGAACGCTGCCAATATGCAGCGTGTTACCGCATCGCATCCACACATCTGGCAGTTCCCACTGCCATATGCGATACGCAGGGGGTGTCAATTAAACGTTAACGACACCCCCAGTTTGATTGCATATCGCAGTGCGATCTGCAAGTACGCACAGAATCGCATCGCACAAGTGTGAACCACTGTGCGATTTGATTTTGATGCGACTCAAAAAATGCCTCCTGTGCGTCTTTGGTGCGGATGCAGTGCGAATTTAGCCATAGAAAGTGTATGGCTGAAATTTGCACCGCACATGAGATCGCATGTAATGAAGGAGCAGTGCGCTCCAAATTAAATGCGATCTCCGCAGCCGCACGAGTGTGAACGGGCACTTAAAAAGCTTTGAAATTACCTGGGAAACTGGCATTGTCTGAAACCGGAAATGGCAAACCGGAAGTGACCTCCTTAAAACCGGAAGTGACATTAAAACACTTTTCTCCTTGACATTTTGGGCTTTAAAGTGTTGTTGTATCCGTTTTGGGGACTTTTGATCCCGTTTTGACACATTTTCTGCCTCCCTAAGCCTTTGGCCAAAGATGTGAACATTTTAAGGGCAAAACCCCCAAAATATGCAAAATTTAATTTTGGGACCATTTTACCTGTGTTTTCTTCCTTTTACCAAGAAATGACCAGAGAGATGAAAAATGACTGGATTTCAGTCTTAGGCTCGGTTCACACTTGTGCAATGCGGGAACGCTGCCAATATGCAGCGTGTTACCGCATCGCATCAACGCATCTAGCAGTTCCCACTGCCATATGCGATACGCAGGGGGTGTCAATTAAAAGTTAACGACACCCCCAGTTTGATTGCATATCGCAGTGCGATCTGCAAGGAAGCACAGAATCGGATCGCACAAGTGTGAGCCACTGTGCGATTTGATTTTGATGCGACTCAAAAAATGCCTCCTGTGCGTCTTTGGTGCGGATGCAGTGCGAATTAAGCCATACAAAGTGTATGGCTGAAATTCGCACCGCACATGAGATCGCATGTAATGAAGGAGCAGTGCGCTCCGAATTAAATGCGATCTCCGCAGCCGCACGAGTGTGAACGGGCACTTAAAAAGCTTTGAAATTACCTGGGAAACTGGCATTGTCTGAAACCGGAAATGGCAAACCGGAAGTGACCTCCTTAAAACCGGAAGTGACATTAAAACACTTTTCTCCTTGACATTTTGGGCTTTAAAGTGTTGTTGTTTCCGTTTTGGGGACTTTTGATCCCGTTTTGACACATGTTCTGCCTCCCTAAGCTTTTGGCCAAAGATGTGAACATTTTAAGGGCAAAACCCCCAAAATATGCAAAATTTAATTTTGGGACCATTTTACCTGTGTTTGTTTCCTTTTACCAAGAAATGACCAGAGATGAAAAATGACTGGATTTCAGTCTTAGGCTCGGTTCCCACTTGTGCGATGCGGGAACGCTGCGAATATGCAGCGTGTTACCGCATCGCATCCACACATCTGGCAGTTCCCACTGCCATATGCGATACGCAGGGGGTGTCAATTAAACGTTAACGACACCCCCAGTTTGATTGCATTTTGCAGTGCGATCTGCAAGTACGCACAGAATCGCATCGCACAAGTGTGAACCACTGTGCGATTTGATATTGATGCGGCTCAAAAAATGCCTCCTGTGCGTCTTTGGTGCGGATGCAGTGCGAATTCAGCCATACAAAGTGTATGGCTGAAATTCGCACCGCACATGAGATCGCATGTAATGAAGGAGCAGTGCGCTCCAAATTAAATGCGATCTCCGCAGCCGCACAAGTGTGAACCGGCACATAAAAAGCTTTGAAATTACCTGGGAAACTGGCATTGTCTGAAACCGGAAGTGGCAAACCGGAAGTGACCTCCTTAAAACCGGAAGTGGCATTAAAACACTTTTCTCCTTGACATTTTGGGCTTTAAAGTGTTGTTGTATCCGTTTTGGGGACTTTTGATCCCGTTTTGACACATTTTCTGCCTCCCTAAGCCTTTGGCCAAAGATGTGAACATTTTAAGGGCAAAACCCCCAAAATATGCAAAATTTAATTTTGGGACCATTTTACCTGTGTTTGCTTCCTTTTACCAAGAAATGACCAGAGAGATGAAAAATGACTGGATTTCAGTCTTAGGCTCGGTTCACACTTGTGCGATGCGGGAACGCTGCCAATATGCAGCGTGTTACCGCATCGCATCCACACATCTGGCAGTTCCCACTGCCATATGCGATACGCAGGGGGTGTCAATTAAACGTTAACGACACCCCCAGTTTGATTGCATATCGCAGTGCGATCTGCAAGTACGCACAGAATCGCATCGCACAAGTGTGAACCACTGTGCGATTTGATTTTGATGCGACTCAAAAAATGCCTCCTGTGCGTCTTTGGTGCGGATGCAGTGCGAATTTAGCCATAGAAAGTGTATGGCTGAAATTCGCACCGCACATGAGATCGCATGTAACGAAGGAGCAGTGTGCTCCGAATTAAATGCGATCTCCGCAGCCGCACGAGTGTGAACGGGCACTTTAAAAGCTTTGAAATTACCTGGGAAACTGGCATTGTCTGAAACCGGAAGTGGCAAACCGGAAGTTACCTCCTTAAAACCGGAAGTGACATTAAAACACTTTTCTCCTTGACATTTTGGGCTTTAAAGTGTTGTTGTATCCGTTTTGGGGACTTTTGATCCCGTTTTGACACATTTTCTGCCTCCCTAAGCCTTTGGCCAAAGATGTGAACATTTTAAGTGCAAAACCCCCAAAATATGCAAAATTTAATTTTGGGACCATTTTACCTGTGTTTGCTTCCTTTTACCAAGAAATGACCAGAGATGAAAAATGACTGGATTTCAGTCTTAGGCTCGGTTCCCACTTGTGCGATGCGGGAACGCTGCGAATATGCAGCGTGTTACCGCATCGCATCCACACATCTGGCAGTTCCCACTGCCATATGCGATACGCAGGGGGTGTCAATTAAACGTTAACGACACCCCCAGTTTGATTGCATTTTGCAGTGCGATCTGAGAGTACGCACAGAATCGCATCGCACAAGTGTGAACCACTGTGCGATTTGATTTTGATGCGGCTCAAAAAATGCCTCCTGTGCGTCTTTGGTGCGGATGCAGTGCGAATTCAGCCATACAAAGTGTATGGCTGAAATTCGCACCGCACATGAGATCGCATGTAATGAAGGAGCAGTGCGCTCCGAATTAAATGCGATCTCCGCAGCCGCACAAGTGTGAACCAGCACTTAAAAAGCTTTGAAATTACCTGGGAAACTGGCATTGTCTGAAACCGGAAATGGCAAACCGGAAGTGACCTCCTTAAAACCGGAAGTGACATTAAAACACTTTTCTCCTTGACATTTTGGGCTTTAAAGTGTTGTTGTTTCCGTTTTGGGGACTTTTGATCCCGTTTTGACACATGTTCTGCCTCCCTAAGCTTTTGGCCAAAGATGTGAACATTTTAAGGGCAAAACCCCCAAAATATGCAAAATTTAATTTTGGGACCATTTTACCTGTGTTTGCTTCCTTTTACCAAGAAATGACCAGAGATGAAAAATGACTGGATTTCAGTCTTAGGCTCGGTTCCCACTTGTGCGATGCGGGAACGCTGCGAATATGCAGCGTGTTACCGCATCGCATCCACACATCTGGCAGTTCCCACTGCCATATGCGATACGCAGGGGGTGTCAATTAAACGTTAACGACACCCCCAGTTTGATTGCATTTTGCAGTGCGATCTGCAAGTACGCACAGAATCGCATCGCACAAGTGTGAACCACTGTGCGATTTGATATTGATGCGGCTCAAAAAATGCCTCCTGTGCGTCTTTGGTGCGGATGCAGTGCGAATTCAGCCATACAAAGTGTATGGCTGAAATTCGCACCGCACATGAGATCGCATGTAATGAAGGAGCAGTGCGCTCCAAATTAAATGCGATCTCCGCAGCCGCACAAGTGTGAACCGGCACATAAAAAGCTTTGAAATTACCTGGGAAACTGGCATTGTCTGAAACCGGAAGTGGCAAACCGGAAGTGACCTCCTTAAAACCGGAAGTGGCATTAAAACACTTTTCTCCTTGACATTTTGGGCTTTAAAGTGTTGTTGTATCCGTTTTGGGGACTTTTGATCCCGTTTTGACACATTTTCTGCCTCCCTAAGCCTTTGGCCAAAGATGTGAACATTTTAAGGGCAAAACCCCCAAAATATGCAAAATTTAATTTTGGGACCATTTTACCTGTGTTTGCTTCCTTTTACCAAGAAATGACCAGAGAGATGAAAAATGACTGGATTTCAGTCTTAGGCTCGGTTCACACTTGTGCGATGCGGGAACGCTGCCAATATGCAGCGTGTTACCGCATCGCATCCACACATCTGGCAGTTCCCACTGCCATATGCGATACGCAGGGGGTGTCAATTAAACGTTAACGACACCCCCAGTTTGATTGCATATCGCAGTGCGATCTGCAAGTACGCACAGAATCGCATCGCACAAGTGTGAACCACTGTGCGATTTGATTTTGATGCGACTCAAAAAATGCCTCCTGTGCGTCTTTGGTGCGGATGCAGTGCGAATTTAGCCATAGAAAGTGTATGGCTGAAATTCGCACCGCACATGAGATCGCATGTAACGAAGGAGCAGTGTGCTCCGAATTAAATGCGATCTCCGCAGCCGCACGAGTGTGAACGGGCACTTTAAAAGCTTTGAAATTACCTGGGAAACTGGCATTGTCTGAAACCGGAAGTGGCAAACCGGAAGTTACCTCCTTAAAACCGGAAGTGACATTAAAACACTTTTCTCCTTGACATTTTGGGCTTTAAAGTGTTGTTGTATCCGTTTTGGGGACTTTTGATCCCGTTTTGACACATTTTCTGCCTCCCTAAGCCTTTGGCCAAAGATGTGAACATTTTAAGTGCAAAACCCCCAAAATATGCAAAATTTAATTTTGGGACCATTTTACCTGTGTTTGCTTCCTTTTACCAAGAAATGACCAGAGATGAAAAATGACTGGATTTCAGTCTTAGGCTCGGTTCCCACTTGTGCGATGCGGGAACGCTGCGAATATGCAGCGTGTTACCGCATCGCATCCACACATCTGGCAGTTCCCACTGCCATATGCGATACGCAGGGGGTGTCAATTAAACGTTAACGACACCCCCAGTTTGATTGCATTTTGCAGTGCGATCTGAGAGTACGCACAGAATCGCATCGCACAAGTGTGAACCACTGTGCGATTTGATTTTGATGCGGCTCAAAAAATGCCTCCTGTGCGTCTTTGGTGCGGATGCAGTGCGAATTCAGCCATACAAAGTGTATGGCTGAAATTCGCACCGCACATGAGATCGCATGTAATGAAGGAGCAGTGCGCTCCGAATTAAATGCGATCTCCGCAGCCGCACAAGTGTGAACCAGCACTTAAAAAGCTTTGAAATTACCTGGGAAACTGGCATTGTCTGAAACCGGAAGTGGCAAACCGGAAGTGACCTCCTTAAAACCGGAAGTGGCATTAAAACACTTTTCTCCTTGACATTTTGGGCTTTAAAGTGTTGTTGTATCCGTTTTGGGGACTTTTGATCCCGTTTTGACACATTTTCTGCCTCCCTAAGCCTTTGGCCAAAGATGTGAACATTTTAAGGGCAAAACCCCCAAAATATGCAACATTTTATTTTGGGACCATTTTACCTGTGTTTGCTTCCTTTTACCAAGAAATGACCAGAGAGATGAAAAATGACTGGATTTCAGTCTTAGGCTCGGTTCACACTTGTGCGATGCGGGAACGCTGCCAATATGCAGCGTGTTACCGCATCGCATCCACACATCTGGCAGTTCCCACTGCCATATGCGATACGCAGGGGGTGTCAATTAAACGTTAACGACACCCCCAGTTTGATTGCATTTTGCAGTGCGATCTGCAAGTACGCACAGAATCGCATCGCACAAGTGTGAACCACTGTGCGATTTGATATTGATGCGGCTCAAAAAATGCCTCCTGTGCGTCTTTGGTGCGGATGCAGTGCGAATTCAGCCATACAAAGTGTATGGCTGAAATTCGCACCGCACATGAGATCGCATGTAATGAAGGAGCAGTGCGCTCCAAATTAAATGCGATCTCCGCAGCCGCACAAGTGTGAACCGGCACATAAAAAGCTTTGAAATTACCTGGGAAACTGGCATTGTCTGAAACCGGAAGTGGCAAACCGGAAGTGACCTCCTTAAAACCGGAAGTGGCATTAAAACACTTTTCTCCTTGACATTTTGGGCTTTAAAGTGTTGTTGTATCCGTTTTGGGGACTTTTGATCCCGTTTTGACACATTTTCTGCCTCCCTAAGCCTTTGGCCAAAGATGTGAACATTTTAAGGGCAAAACCCCCAAAATATGCAAAATTTAATTTTGGGACCATTTTACCTGTGTTTGCTTCCTTTTACCAAGAAATGACCAGAGAGATGAAAAATGACTGGATTTCAGTCTTAGGCTCGGTTCACACTTGTGCGATGCGGGAACGCTGCCAATATGCAGCGTGTTACCGCATCGCATCCACACATCTGGCAGTTCCCACTGCCATATGCGATACGCAGGGGGTGTCAATTAAACGTTAACGACACCCCCAGTTTGATTGCATATCGCAGTGCGATCTGCAAGTACGCACAGAATCGCATCGCACAAGTGTGAACCACTGTGCGATTTGATTTTGATGCGACTCAAAAAATGCCTCCTGTGCGTCTTTGGTGCGGATGCAGTGCGAATTTAGCCATAGAAAGTGTATGGCTGAAATTCGCACCGCACATGAGATCGCATGTAACGAAGGAGCAGTGTGCTCCGAATTAAATGCGATCTCCGCAGCCGCACGAGTGTGAACGGGCACTTTAAAAGCTTTGAAATTACCTGGGAAACTGGCATTGTCTGAAACCGGAAGTGGCAAACCGGAAGTGACCTCCTTAAAACCGGAAGTGACATTAAAACACTTTTCTCCTTGACATTTTGGGCTTTAAAGTGTTGTTGTATCCGTTTTGGGGACTTTTGATCCCGTTTTGACACATTTTCTGCCTCCCTAAGCCTTTGGCCAAAGATGTGAACATTTTAAGTGCAAAACCCCCAAAATATGCAAAATTTAATTTTGGGACCATTTTACCTGTGTTTGCTTCCTTTTACCAAGAAATGACCAGAGATGAAAAATGACTGGATTTCAGTCTTAGGCTCGGTTCCCACTTGTGCGATGCGGGAACGCTGCGAATATGCAGCGTGTTACCGCATCGCATCCACACATCTGGCAGTTCCCACTGCCATATGCGATACGCAGGGGGTGTCAATTAAACGTTAACGACACCCCCAGTTTGATTGCATTTTGCAGTGCGATCTGAGGGTACGCACAGAATCGCATCGCACAAGTGTGAACCACTGTGCGATTTGATTTTGATGCGGCTCAAAAAATGCCTCCTGTGCGTCTTTGGTGCGGATGCAGTGCGAATTCAGCCATACAAAGTGTATGGCTGAAATTAGCACCGCACATGAGATCGCATGTAATGAAGGAGCAGTGCGCTCCGAATTAAATGCGATCTCCGCAGCCGCACGAGTGTGAACGGGCACTTAAAAAGCTTTGAAATTACCTGGGAAACTGGCATTGTCTGAAACCGGAAATGGCAAACCGGAAGTGACCTCCTTAAAACCGGAAGTGACATTAAAACACTTTTCTCCTTGACATTTTGGGCTTTAAAGTGTTGTTGTATCCGTTTTGGGGACTTTTGATCCCGTTTTGACACATTTTCTGCCTCCCTAAGCTTTTGGCCAAAGATGTCAATATTTTAAGGGCAAAACCACCAAAATATGCAAAATTTAATTTTGGGACCATTTTACCTGTGTTTGCTTCCTTTTACCAAGAAATGACCAGAGAGATGAAAAATGACTGGATTTCAGTCTTAGGCTCGGTTCACACTTGTGCGATGCGGGAACGCTGCCAATATGCAGCGTGTTACCGCATCGCATCCACACATCTGGCAGTTCCCCCTGCCATATGCGATACGCAGGGGGTGTCAATTAAACGTTAACGACACCCCCAGTTTGATTGCATATCGCAGTGCGATCTGCAAGTACGCACAGAATCGCATCGCACAAGTGTGAACCACTGTGCGATTTGATTTTGATGCGGCTCAAAAAATGCCTCCTGTGCGTCTTTGGTGCGGATGCAGTGCGAATTCAGCCATACAAAGTGTATGGCTGAAATTCGCACCGCACATGAGATCGCATGTAATGAAGGAGCAGTGCGCTCCGAATTAAATGCGATCTCCGCAGCCGCACAAGTGTGAACCAGCACTTAAAAAGCTTTGAAATTACCTGGGAAACTGGCATTGTCTGAAACCGGAAGTGACCTCCTTAAAACCGGAAGTGGCATTAAAACACTTTTCTCCTTGACATTTTGGGCTTTAAAGTGTTGTTGTATCCGTTTTGGGGACTTTTGATCCCGTTTTGACACATTTTCTGCCTCCCTAAGCCTTTGGCCAAAGATGTGAACATTTTAAGGGCAAAACCCCCAAAATATGCAAAATTTAATTTTGGGACCATTTTACCTGTGTTTTCTTCCTTTTACCAAGAAATGACCAGAGAGATGAAAAATGACTGGATTTCAGTCTTAGGCTCGGTTCACACTTGTGCAATGCGGGAACGCTGCCAATATGCAGCGTGTTACCGCATCGCATCAACGCATCTAGCAGTTCCCACTGCCATATGCGATACGCAGGGGGTGTCAATTAAAAGTTTACGACACCCCCAGTTTGATTGCATATCGCAGTGCGATCTGCAAGTAAGCACAGAATCGGATCGCACAAGTGTGAGCCACTGTGCGATTTGATTTTGATGCGACTCAAAAAATGCCTCCTGTGCGTCTTTGGTGCGGATGCAGTGCGAATTTAGCCATACAAAGTGTATGGCTGAAATTCGCACCGCACATGAGATCGCATGTAATGAAGGAGCAGTGCGCTCCGAATTAAATGCGATCTCCGCAGCCGCATGAGTGTGAACGGGCACTTAAAAAGCTTTGAAATTACCTGGGAAACTGGCATTGTCTGAAACCGGAAATGGCAAACCGGAAGTGACCTCCTTAAAACCGGAAGTGACATTAAAACACTTTTCTCCTTGACATTTTGGGCTTTAAAGTGTTGTTGTTTCCGTTTTGGGGACTTTTGATCCCGTTTTGACACATGTTCTGCCTCCCTAAGCTTTTGGCCAAAGATGTGAACATTTTAAGGGCAAAACCCCCAAAATATGCAAAATTTTATTTTGGGACCATTTTACCTGTGTTTGCTTCCTTTTACCAAGAAATGACCAGAGAGATGAAAAATGACTGGATTTCAGTCTTAGGCTCGGTTCCCACTTGTGCGATGCGGGAACGCTGCGAATATGCAGCGTGTTACCGCATCGCATCCACACATCTGGCAGTTCCCACTGCCATATGCGATACGCAGGGGGTGTCAATTAAACGTTAACGACACCCCCAGTTTGATTGCATTTTGCAGTGCGATCTGCAAGTACGCACAGAATCGCATCGCACAAGTGTGAACCACTGTGCGATTTGATATTGATGCGGCTCAAAAAATGCCTCCTGTGCGTCTTTGGTGCGGATGCAGTGCGAATTCAGCCATAGAAAGTGTATGGCTGAAATTCGCACCGCACATGAGATCGCATGTAACGAAGGGGCAGTGTGCTCCGAATTAAATGCGATCTCCGCAGCCGCACGAGTGTGAACGGGCACTTTAAAAGCTTTGAAATTACCTGGGAAACTGGCATTGTCGGAAACCGGAAGTGGCAAACCGGAAGTGACCTCCTTAAAAACCGGAAGTGACATTAAAACACTTTTCTCCTTGACATTTTGGGCTTTAAAGTGTTGTTGTATCCGTTTTGGGGACTTTTGATCCCGTTTTGACACATTTTCTGCCTCCCTAAGCCTTTGGCCAAAGATGTGAACATTTTAAGTGCAAAACCCCCAAAATATGCAAAATTTAATTTTGGGACCATTTTACCTGTGTTTGCTTCCTTTTACCAAGAAATGACCAGAGATGAAAAATGACTGGATTTCAGTCTTAGGCTCGGTTCCCACTTGTGCGATGCGGGAACGCTGCGAATATGCAGCGTGTTACCGCATCGCATCCACACATCTGGCAGTTCCCACTGCCATATGCGATACGCAGGGGGTGTCAATTAAACGTTAACGACACCCCCAGTTTGATTGCATTTTGCAGTGCGATCTGAGAGTACGCACAGAATCGCATCACACAAGTGTGAACCACTGTGCGATTTGATTTTGATGCGGCTCAAAAAATGCCTCCTGTGCGTCTTTGGTGCGGATGCAGTGCGAATTCAGCCATACAAAGTGTATGGCTGAAATTCGCACCACACATGAGATCGCATGTAATGAAGGAGCAGTGCGCTCCGAATTAAATGCGATCTCCGCAGCCGCACGAGTGTGAACGGGCACTTAAAAAGCTTTGAAATTACCTGGGAAACCGGCATTGTCTGAAACCGGAAATGGCAAACCGGAAGTGACCTCCTTAAAACCGGAAGTGACATTAAAACACTTTTCTCCTTGACATTTTGGGCTTTAAAGTGTTGTTGTATCCGTTTTGGGGACTTTTGATCCCGTTTTGACACATTTTCTGCCTCCCTAAGCTTTTGGCCAAAGATGTGAACATTTTAAGGGCAAAACCCCCAAAATATGCAAAATTTAATTTTGGGACCATTTTACCTGTGTTTGCTTCCTTTTACCAAGAAATGACCAGAGAGATGAAAAATGACTGGATTTCAGTCTTAGGCTCGGTTCACACTTGTGCGATGCGGGAACGCTGCCAATATGCAGCTTGTTACCGCATCGCATCCACACATCTGGCAGTTCCCCCTGCCATATGCGATACGCAGGGGGTGTCAATTAAACGTTAACGACACCCCCAGTTTGATTGCATATCGCAGTGCGATCTGCAAGTACGCACAGAATCGCATCGCACAAGTGTGAACCACTGTGCGATTTGATTTTGATGCGGCTCAAAAAATGCCTCCTGTGCGTCTTTGGTGCGGATGCAGTGCGAATTCAGCCATACAAAGTGTATGGCTGAAATTCGCACCGCACATGAGATCGCATGTAATGAAGGAGCAGTGCGCTCCGAATTAAATGCGATCTCCGCAGCCGCACAAGTGTGAACCAGCACTTAAAAAGCTTTGAAATTACCTGGGAAACTGGCATTGTCTGAAACCGGAAGTGGCAAACCGGAAGTGACCTCCTTAAAACCGGAAGTGGCATTAAAACACTTTTCTCCTTGACATTTTGGGCTTTAAAGTGTTGTTGTTTCCGTTTTGGGGACTTTTGATCCCGTTTTGACACATGTTCTGCCTCCCTAAGCTTTTGGCCAAAGATGTGAACATTTTAAGGGCAAAACCCCCAAAATATGCAAAATTTTATTTTGGGACCATTTTACCTGTGTTTGCTTCCTTTTACCAAGTAATGACCAGAGAGATGAAAAATGACTGGATTTCAGTCTTAGGCTCGTTACCCACTTGTGCGATGCGGGAACGCTGCCAATATGCAGCGTGTTACCGCATCGCATCCACACATCTGGCAGTTCCCACTGCCATATGCGATACGCAGGGGGTGTCAATTAAACGTTAACGACACCCCCAGTTTGATTGCATTTTGCAGTGCGATCTGCAAGTACGCACAGAATCGCATCGCACAAGTGTGAACCACTGTGCGATTTGATATTGATGCGGCTCAAAAAATGCCTCCTGTGCGTCTTTGGTGCGGATGCAGTGCGAATTCAGCCATAGAAAGTGTATGGCTGAAATTCGCACCGCACATGAGATCGCATGTAACGAAGGAGCAGTGTGCTCCGAATTAAATGCGATCTCCGCAGCCGCACGAGTGTGAACGGGCACTTTAAAAGCTTTGAAATTACCTGGGAAACTGGCATTGTCTGAAACCGGAAGTGGCAAACCGGAAGTGACCTCCTTAAAACCGGAAGTGACATTAAAACACTTTTCTCCTTGACATTTTGGGCTTTAAAGTGTTGTTGTATCCGTTTTGGGGACTTTTGATCCCGTTTTGACACATTTTCTGCCTCCCTAAGCCTTTGGCCAAAGATGTGAACATTTTAAGTGCAAAACCCCCAAAATATGCAAAATTTTATTTTGGGACCATTTTACCTGTGTTTGCTTCCTTTTACCAAGAAATGACCAGAGAGATGAAAAATGACTGGATTTCAGTCTTAGGCTCGGTTCCCACTTGTGCGATGCGGGAACACTGCGAATATGCAGCGTGTTACCGCATCGCATCCACACATCTGGCAGTTCCCACTGCCATATGCGATACGCAGGGGGTGTCAATTAAACGTTAACGACACCCCCAGTTTGATTGCATTTTGCAGTGCGATCTGCAAGTACGCACAGAATCGCATCGCACAAGTGTGAACCACTGTGCGATTTGATATTGATGCGGCTCAAAAAATGCCTCCTGTGCGTCTTTGGTGCGGATGCAGTGCGAATTCAGCCATACAAAGTGTATGGCTGAAATTCGCACCGCACATGAGATCGCATGTAATGAAGGAGCAGTGCGCTCCAAATTAAATGCGATCTCCGCAGCCGCACAAGTGTGAACCGGCACATAAAAAGCTTTGAAATTACCTGGGAAACTGGCATTGTCTGAAACCGGAAGTGGCAAACCGGAAGTGACCTCCTTAAAACCGGAAGTGGCATTAAAACACTTTTCTCCTTGACATTTTGGGCTTTAAAGTGTTGTTGTATCCGTTTTGGGGACTTTTGATCCCGTTTTGACACATTTTCTGCCTCCCTAAGCCTTTGGCCAAAGATGTGAACATTTTAAGGGCAAAACCCCCAAAATATGCAAAATTTAATTTTGGGACCATTTTACCTGTGTTTGCTTCCTTTTACCAAGAAATGACCAGAGAGATGAAAAATGACTGGATTTCAGTCTTAGGCTCGGTTCACACTTGTGCGATGCGGGAACGCTGCCAATATGCAGCGTGTTACCGCATCGCATCCACACATCTGGCAGTTCCCACTGCCATATGCGATACGCAGGGGGTGTCAATTAAACGTTAACGACACCCCCAGTTTGATTGCATATCGCAGTGCGATCTGCAAGTACGCACAGAATCGCATCGCACAAGTGTGAACCACTGTGCGATTTGATTTTGATGCGACTCAAAAAATGCCTCCTGTGCGTCTTTGGTGCGGATGCAGTGCGAATTTAGCCATAGAAAGTGTATGGCTGAAATTCGCACCGCACATGAGATCGCATGTAACGAAGGAGCAGTGTGCTCCGAATTAAATGCGATCTCCGCAGCCGCACGAGTGTGAACGGGCACTTTAAAAGCTTTGAAATTACCTGGGAAACTGGCATTGTCTGAAACCGGAAGTGGCAAACCGGAAGTGACCTCCTTAAAACCGGAAGTGACATTAAAACACTTTTCTCCTTGACATTTTGGGCTTTAAAGTGTTGTTGTATCCGTTTTGGGGACTTTTGATCCCGTTTTGACACATTTTCTGCCTCCCTAAGCCTTTGGCCAAAGATGTGAACATTTTAAGTGCAAAACCCCCAAAATATGCAAAATTTAATTTTGGGACCATTTTACCTGTGTTTGCTTCCTTTTACCAAGAAATGACCAGAGATGAAAAATGACTGGATTTCAGTCTTAGGCTCGGTTCCCACTTGTGCGATGCGGGAACGCTGCGAATATGCAGCGTGTTACCGCATCGCATCCACACATCTGGCAGTTCCCACTGCCATATGCGATACGCAGGGGGTGTCAATTAAACGTTAACGACACCCCCAGTTTGATTGCATTTTGCAGTGCGATCTGAGGGTACGCACAGAATCGCATCGCACAAGTGTGAACCACTGTGCGATTTGATTTTGATGCGGCTCAAAAAATGCCTCCTGTGCGTCTTTGGTGCGGATGCAGTGCGAATTCAGCCATACAAAGTGTATGGCTGAAATTAGCACCGCACATGAGATCGCATGTAATGAAGGAGCAGTGCGCTCCGAATTAAATGCGATCTCCGCAGCCGCACGAGTGTGAACGGGCACTTAAAAAGCTTTGAAATTACCTGGGAAACTGGCATTGTCTGAAACCGGAAATGGCAAACCGGAAGTGACCTCCTTAAAACCGGAAGTGACATTAAAACACTTTTCTCCTTGACATTTTGGGCTTTAAAGTGTTGTTGTATCCGTTTTGGGGACTTTTGATCCCGTTTTGACACATTTTCTGCCTCCCTAAGCTTTTGGCCAAAGATGTGAATATTTTAAGGGCAAAACCACCAAAATATGCAAAATTTAATTTTGGGACCATTTTACCTGTGTTTGCTTCCTTTTACCAAGAAATGACCAGAGAGATGAAAAATGACTGGATTTCAGTCTTAGGCTCGGTTCACACTTGTGCGATGCGGGAACGCTGCCAATATGCAGCGTGTTACCGCATCGCATCCACACATCTGGCAGTTCCCCCTGCCATATGCGATACGCAGGGGGTGTCAATTAAACGTTAACGACACCCCCAGTTTGATTGCATATCGCAGTGCGATCTGCAAGTACGCACAGAATCGCATCGCACAAGTGTGAACCACTGTGCGATTTGATTTTGATGCGGCTCAAAAAATGCCTCCTGTGCGTCTTTGGTGCGGATGCAGTGCGAATTCAGCCATACAAAGTGTATGGCTGAAATTCGCACCGCACATGAGATCGCATGTAATGAAGGAGCAGTGCGCTCCGAATTAAATGCGATCTCCGCAGCCGCACAAGTGTGAACCAGCACTTAAAAAGCTTTGAAATTACCTGGGAAACTGGCATTGTCTGAAACCGGAAGTGACCTCCTTAAAACCGGAAGTGGCATTAAAACACTTTTCTCCTTGACATTTTGGGCTTTAAAGTGTTGTTGTATCCGTTTTGGGGACTTTTGATCCCGTTTTGACACATTTTCTGCCTCCCTAAGCCTTTGGCCAAAGATGTGAACATTTTAAGGGCAAAACCCCCAAAATATGCAAAATTTAATTTTGGGACCATTTTACCTGTGTTTTCTTCCTTTTACCAAGAAATGACCAGAGAGATGAAAAATGACTGGATTTCAGTCTTAGGCTCGGTTCACACTTGTGCAATGCGGGAACGCTGCCAATATGCAGCGTGTTACCGCATCGCATCAACGCATCTAGCAGTTCCCACTGCCATATGCGATACGCAGGGGGTGTCAATTAAAAGTTAACGACACCCCCAGTTTGATTGCATATCGCAGTGCGATCTGCAAGTAAGCACAGAATCGGATCGCACAAGTGTGAGCCACTGTGCGATTTGATTTTGATGCGACTCAAAAAATGCCTCCTGTGCGTCTTTGGTGCGGATGCAGTGCGAATTTAGCCATACAAAGTGTATGGCTGAAATTCGCACCGCACATGAGATCGCATGTAATGAAGGAGCAGTGCGCTCCGAATTAAATGCGATCTCCGCAGCCGCATGAGTGTGAACGGGCACTTAAAAAGCTTTGAAATTACCTGGGAAACTGGCATTGTCTGAAACCGGAAATGGCAAACCGGAAGTGACCTCCTTAAAACCGGAAGTGACATTAAAACACTTTTCTCCTTGACATTTTGGGCTTTAAAGTGTTGTTGTTTCCGTTTTGGGGACTTTTGATCCCGTTTTGACACATGTTCTGCCTCCCTAAGCTTTTGGCCAAAGATGTGAACATTTTAAGGGCAAAACCCCCAAAATATGCAAAATTTTATTTTGGGACCATTTTACCTGTGTTTGCTTCCTTTTACCAAGAAATGACCAGAGAGATGAAAAATGACTGGATTTCAGTCTTAGGCTCGGTTCCCACTTGTGCGATGCGGGAACACTGCGAATATGCAGCGTGTTACCGCATCGCATCCACACATCTGGCAGTTCCCACTGCCATATGCGATACGCAGGGGGTGTCAATTAAACGTTAACGACACCCCCAGTTTGATTGCATTTTGCAGTGCGATCTGCAAGTACGCACAGAATCGCATCGCACAAGTGTGAACCACTGTGCGATTTGATATTGATGCGGCTCAAAAAATGCCTCCTGTGCGTCTTTGGTGCGGATGCAGTGCGAATTCAGCCATACAAAGTGTATGGCTGAAATTCGCACCGCACATGAGATCGCATGTAATGAAGGAGCAGTGCGCTCCAAATTAAATGCGATCTCCGCAGCCGCACAAGTGTGAACCGGCACATAAAAAGCTTTGAAATTACCTGGGAAACTGGCATTGTCTGAAACCGGAAGTGGCAAACCGGAAGTGACCTCCTTAAAACCGGAAGTGGCATTAAAACACTTTTCTCCTTGACATTTTGGGCTTTAAAGTGTTGTTGTATCCGTTTTGGGGACTTTTGATCCCGTTTTGACACATTTTCTGCCTCCCTAAGCCTTTGGCCAAAGATGTGAACATTTTAAGGGCAAAACCCCCAAAATATGCAAAATTTAATTTTGGGACCATTTTACCTGTGTTTGCTTCCTTTTACCAAGAAATGACCAGAGAGATGAAAAATGACTGGATTTCAGTCTTAGGCTCGGTTCACACTTGTGCGATGCGGGAACGCTGCCAATATGCAGCGTGTTACCGCATCGCATCCACACATCTGGCAGTTCCCACTGCCATATGCGATACGCAGGGGGTGTCAATTAAACGTTAACGACACCCCCAGTTTGATTGCATATCGCAGTGCGATCTGCAAGTACGCACAGAATCGCATCGCACAAGTGTGAACCACTGTGCGATTTGATTTTGATGCGACTCAAAAAATGCCTCCTGTGCGTCTTTGGTGCGGATGCAGTGCGAATTTAGCCATAGAAAGTGTATGGCTGAAATTCGCACCGCACATGAGATCGCATGTAACGAAGGAGCAGTGTGCTCCGAATTAAATGCGATCTCCGCAGCCGCACGAGTGTGAACGGGCACTTTAAAAGCTTTGAAATTACCTGGGAAACTGGCATTGTCTGAAACCGGAAGTGGCAAACCGGAAGTGACCTCCTTAAAACCGGAAGTGACATTAAAACACTTTTCTCCTTGACATTTTGGGCTTTAAAGTGTTGTTGTATCCGTTTTGGGGACTTTTGATCCCGTTTTGACACATTTTCTGCCTCCCTAAGCCTTTGGCCAAAGATGTGAACATTTTAAGTGCAAAACCCCCAAAATATGCAAAATTTAATTTTGGGACCATTTTACCTGTGTTTGCTTCCTTTTACCAAGAAATGACCAGAGATGAAAAATGACTGGATTTCAGTCTTAGGCTCGGTTCCCACTTGTGCGATGCGGGAACGCTGCGAATATGCAGCGTGTTACCGCATCGCATCCACACATCTGGCAGTTCCCACTGCCATATGCGATACGCAGGGGGTGTCAATTAAACGTTAACGACACCCCCAGTTTGATTGCATTTTGCAGTGCGATCTGAGGGTACGCACAGAATCGCATCGCACAAGTGTGAACCACTGTGCGATTTGATTTTGATGCGGCTCAAAAAATGCCTCCTGTGCGTCTTTGGTGCGGATGCAGTGCGAATTCAGCCATACAAAGTGTATGGCTGAAATTAGCACCGCACATGAGATCGCATGTAATGAAGGAGCAGTGCGCTCCGAATTAAATGCGATCTCCGCAGCCGCACGAGTGTGAACGGGCACTTAAAAAGCTTTGAAATTACCTGGGAAACTGGCATTGTCTGAAACCGGAAATGGCAAACCGGAAGTGACCTCCTTAAAACCGGAAGTGACATTAAAACACTTTTCTCCTTGACATTTTGGGCTTTAAAGTGTTGTTGTATCCGTTTTGGGGACTTTTGATCCCGTTTTGACACATTTTCTGCCTCCCTAAGCTTTTGGCCAAAGATGTGAATATTTTAAGGGCAAAACCACCAAAATATGCAAAATTTAATTTTGGGACCATTTTACCTGTGTTTGCTTCCTTTTACCAAGAAATGACCAGAGAGATGAAAAATGACTGGATTTCAGTCTTAGGCTCGGTTCACACTTGTGCGATGCGGGAACGCTGCCAATATGCAGCGTGTTACCGCATCGCATCCACACATCTGGCAGTTCCCCCTGCCATATGCGATACGCAGGGGGTGTCAATTAAACGTTAACGACACCCCCAGTTTGATTGCATATCGCAGTGCGATCTGCAAGTACGCACAGAATCGCATCGCACAAGTGTGAACCACTGTGCGATTTGATTTTGATGCGGCTCAAAAAATGCCTCCTGTGCGTCTTTGGTGCGGATGCAGTGCGAATTCAGCCATACAAAGTGTATGGCTGAAATTCGCACCGCACATGAGATCGCATGTAATGAAGGAGCAGTGCGCTCCGAATTA